>NC_133334.1:189881969-190181969 GCF_042186555.1 Aquarana catesbeiana | reverse complement strand
AGGAAACAATGCTTGTGTATTCTAGAGGTTTATGGACCTCAAGTCGCATCAAAGTGGTACCAAAGTAGTGCAGGGACTACCTTGAAGTCGCACAGATCTGAACAGTATTTCTTGGAAATCATGCCCTAGAGTCTGACGGTGGAGGCCGTCACCGCTGCCTAGAGGCAGCTGCCCCTGCGCAGGGGAAGGAATCTGTTTAAGTGACTTGTCCAAGGCGAAACAAACAGAGCAGGATCGCCAATCGTTTTTTGGCTTCCCCTTTCTAAGAAGAGGGGAAGCTTGGACCAGGTGAGGGGTGATTCAGTGAAGAAAAAAACCCCCCAATCTTACCGGAGGTCTGAGCTGCTCGCCGGAGGGAAGCCTGCTGTTTCTGCTGCATAGCGTGATCTCTGAGGAAAGCATGGCAAGGTATGTGCTCTATACAGCCCCCAGTGGTGACTCTTAGGCATGACAACATTTACTTTTTTAACCACTTTAATACAGAAGTTTTGCTTTTGTTTCTGTTATAAAATGTTGTAAATAAGTTTTCTCTTTTACTGATGGGCACTGATAAGGCGGCACCGATGAGGTGGCACCAATGAGCGGGCACTGATGGGCGGCACTGATGGCCACTCATGGGTGGCACTGGTAGGCACTGATAGGCATTGTCAGAAGAGCAGCTGATCGGCTCTCCTCTACTCACGTCTGTCAGACACAAGTGAGGAAAAGCCGATCACCGGCTCTTCCTATTTACATCGTGATCAGCCGTGATTGGACACCGCTGATCACGTTGTAAAGAGTCTCCGTCAGAGACTCTTTACCTAGATCGGAGTTGCAGTGTGTCAGACTGACACACCTCAACAACGATCGCCGTGATGCGCGCCCCCCGGGGGCACGCAGCAGCTTAATATCCTGATCACGTCATATGACGGTCAGGATATTGAAACCACTTTGCCGCCGTCATTCTACTATATGGCGAGCGGCAAGTTGTTAAAGGAGACATTTCATAAGAAAAATTTTTTCTTTTTTTTTTAAATTTCTTGGAAGTCTCCACTTCCCTTTCCCGCCGCAGGGTTAAAAAGTCTCACACATGTGGTATCGCTATACTCAGGAGCAGTAGCAGAATGTACCGTATTTTTCGGACTATAAGACGCACTCCCCCCCCCCCCCCCCCCCCCCAGAAATATGGGGGAAAATGTCCCTGTGTCTTATGGTGCGAATATATGACAGGCACTGCCCCCTGCTGCTGGCACTGCCCCCTGCCACCGCTCGCATCGCCTCCCGCCACCACCGGAAGAGAGGCAGGAGAGCGAGGACAGACTTCCAAACCCCCCGTGGGCGTCGGGCGATCTTCCAGCTGGTTCTTGAGACAGAAAACAGAGCATTCGGCCGCTCAGGCTGCTCTGTCTTCTGTTAGGTGGAAGGGATAACATCAGGTAAGGCTGCGTTTGTGGCAACGGTCACTCTGCATTTTCTATGGCAACGGTCACTCTGCATTTTCTATGGCAACGGTCACTCTGCATTTTATGGGCACTGGAAAATATTTTAGTACACCATTTGGTTGAGAAATTTTTTTTTTTACTTGTTTTCCTCCTCTAAAACCTAAGTGCATCTTATGGTCAGGTGCGTCTTATGGAGCGAAAAATACGGTATTTTGGGGTGTCATTGCAAGTATGCATGTGCTGTGTGAGAAAAATAACTTATGACAATTTTGTGTATAAAAAAAAAAAATTCTTACATTTTCCCAAGAATTGTGGAAAAAAAAATTACAACTTCAAGAAACTCACCATGCCTCTTACTCAATACATTGGAATGTCTGCTTTCCAAAAAGGGGTCATTTGGGGGGTATTTGTACTTTCCTGGCTTGTTAGGGTCTCAAGAAATGAGATAGGCCTTCAGCACATCAGGTGTGATCAATTTTCAGAAAAAAAAATTATAAAAAATTTGTTTGGGTACAGTGTAGCATGACTGAGTAATTGTCATTCAAAGTGTGAGCGCTAAAAGATAAAAATTGGTCTGGGCAGGAACGGTGTCAAACAACCCTGTATTGAAGTGGTTAAGAATGTTACTCAAACCCGTTTTCAGTGTAAAAATGTGATCACTTGACCTCCAGAAGGTTTATCCCCCCCAGGTCATTTTTTACGGCACTGCATTACTTTAATGGGCAATTGCGCGGCCGTGTGACACTGTACCCAAATAAAATGTACATAGGCGAAAAAAAGACAATCACTTCTAGCGCTAAGGGGTCTTCTATAGTGAAGGGCAACAGGGACATCAGTATCCCAAGACCGGGTGGATGCTGCCTTCCTCAGATGGGGTAATCCGATGGAAACTACAAAAAAGAAAATGGAAGGTACGCACACCTGGTGCATTAACAATGACATTTAATGAATGATAAAATCAATAAAAAAAGCTAGTAGCCTAGCTCTGAGGAAGGGGGTGCGCCCCCGAAGTGCATCAGTTTTTACCCCTGTGATGTGATTTAACACGTTTCCACAATGATTTTATGGCTCATTAAGAGTTCGAATCCAAAATAACAATTTGAGAAAAAGAAAGAGAAAGAGAGAGAAATTAGAGAAAGAGAAAGAGAAAGAGAGAGAAAGAGACAGAGAGAGAGAGAGAGAGAAAGGAGAGAAAGAGAAATTGTTTTTTTCAATTCAAATTCATTCTATACGAAATTCGGAAGATGTTTAAATATATTTTTTTTTCATATTCGATTTTATTGTTTTTCTATTATTTTCTATTCGAATTTGAATTCTATGCGAAATTAGAATTTCGGAAGCCATCTTCTAGTCATATTCTATCTTTTCTAGTCTATTCTTTTCTATTCAAATTCATTCTATACGAAATTCGAATTTCGGAGAATTTCGTATAGAATGAATTTGAGTAGAAACAATTAGAATAGAAAATAGAAAAGAATAGCATAGAAAAACAATAGAACAGAATAGAAAATTTTTATATATATATATATATATATATATATATATATATATATATATATATATATATACACACACACACACATTAGATATAGAGAGAGAGATATTAAAAAAAAAAAAAAAATATATATATATATATATATATATATATATATATATATATATATATATATATATATATATATATATATATATATATATATATATATATATATATAAAAGATATATAGATATTTTCTATTCGAATTCATTCTATATGAAATTCGAATTTCAGAAGATGGTTTTATATACCGTATTTATCGGCGTATAACACTGAAAACAGGGGGAAAATCGTGGGTGCGTGTTATACACCGTCACAGTGCTGCCTCGAAGGGGAAGAGCGCCGCCAGATTAGAGAGAGCCAGGATCTCCTATGTACTCGACTCATCTCGGCTCAGCTTGTAGTAACGCCCACTCCCGCCTCCTGGACGGCTCCTAGCATGTCACATGGCCCGGATTCGCGAACCGAGTGCCGAGCCAAGTACATAGGAGATCTGGCTCTGTTTACATCTGCATGGCTACATTAACAGGCACTGGTGAGGCTGCAGATGTGCACTGAGCAAGGTGCAATGATGGGATGGGCAATAGCAAGGCTGCAGATGGGAACTAAGCGGGCTGCAATGATGGGCAATGGCAAGGATGGAGATGGGCACTGAGCAGGCTGCAATGATAGGCACTGCTGAGGCTGCAAATAGGCACTGATCAGACTACAATGATGGACAATGGCAAGGCTGCAGATGGGCAAAGGCGGGGCTGCAAATGGGCACTGATCAGGCTTCATTAATAGGCAATGGAGAGGCTGCAGATGGGCACTGACCCTTATTTTGCTTCAAAGTCCATTATTTAAAATTTAAGTTTTTTTTCTTGAAACATCCCTCTTAAAATTAGGGTGCGTGTTATACACCGATAAATACGGTATATATATTATATTTATTCCATTCAGTTCTATTGTATTCTTTTATTTTTTATTCTATTATTTTCTATTCAAAAATATATATAGCCGGTGACACTCTGAGCCGTTCGGAAATACTAATGCATCCGAGCGGTCTCCGAGTATTTCCGAGTCTCCCCCCCCCCCCCACCTCTGGCCACATGCGGTATTGCATGCAATAGATGTCATTGTGGAACGAATTATCTTCGTTTCCATTGACTTATGGGGAATCTCGATTTGATATGCGAGTGCTTTGGATTACAAGCATTCTCCAGGAACGGATTATGCTCGTAATCCAAGGTTCCACTGTATTCTCTTTTTTTTTTTTGTTTCAAATGATTTTATTGATTTTTAAGAAGGTTAAGTTGTACAAATGGTATAACAGTACATAGTCAAATCTTGCATAAAATAGAGATGACAATAACATTAAATGAACGTTACAATTACAGCTTGTAGTCTAGGTACATTCTGGAATACGCTTAACTGAACAGCTTTCTTTATAAATACATACTGTAATAGTAGTTAGTATGATATCAAATGTAGATAACATTGTAATTGGTCTTGGAACAGAATATATAAATAACTCTAGGATGTAACATAAGCTGACTAGTATGTCACTATGATTTCTGGAGCTCACGATTTTATGTGCATTAGGCAATTAGGATAATAGATGCCAGTTTCTCATTCCCGAACCCCGAAAGGGATCACACTGTGCGGTATGTATGGTTAACAAAACTTCATTTATTCTGGCTGTGATGTATTTGTATATATTTAGGGATAACGTGTCTCCGTGACATTCTAAGGATGGACTATGTTATTCAGTGAGATAAGAGATCGGGGTATGTAGTGGAAATTAGGGGAGAGTTTGCTATCAGAAAGAAAAAAAAAAAAAAAAAAAGGGGGATGATAGGTGGAAGATTTCAGATGTTGTTCCAATTATTGTTAAATAGTGTTTTGTGTATTGAACGATAGGTAGAGTGGGAGTTAGAAGCAGATGGGTGTATGTCGCTTCCTAGTCGTCAATAAGGGGAGGATGGGAAGGAACCTAGATATACCCTGTGTATAGAAGAGGACTCCGTGAGTCTATATGCCATGGGATTGAACATGAAGTAGATAATGGTCTGCTATACTGTCTTTGTTGCCTGACAAGATTATGGGTGTTGAAGAAATTCTTGGTATTTTGGGGAATCCCTGAAGTGTATCCAACAGGCCCGTATTTTCCCGTATTTCAAAGGAGTGTCTTTGGCTTGGTGAATTAAGTTTTCCATCTCAGAAATTTTTTCTATACGCTTGAACCAATCTGTTAAAGTAGGTGGTGTATTATTCCTCCATTGTACTGATATGCATTGTTTTGCAGCATTCACTAAGTGGAGCTTAAGGGACTTCTTGTATGCATGTTGTGAAATTGTAGAGTGATGTAATAGGTATTGTGAAGGTGTAAAAGACAGGGTGTAAGTAGTGACATGGCGTATCACGTCATGTACTTTTTTCCAGAATGGTTGTATCTGTGGACAGTTCCACCAAATATGAAGCCTTATTTTTTATTCTATTATTTTCTATTCTAATCTTTTCTATTCAAATTTGAACTAATTCTATATGAAATTCGAATTTCGGAAGATGGTTATATATAGTTTACTTTTTCGAATTAGGTAGAATTTTTTCAAATGCGGTCGATTTTTTTTTAGAATTTGATACAAAACCCAAAAACTAGTCCAACAAATTTAACTAAACGCATTTAATTAACGAATCAAAACTAAACTAATTTTTTCATCCTGCACATGTCTAGTCTTCTGTACTGACAGAATGGCAATAATCAGCGGATCCCAGCAGACAGAGTCCGCGGGACTCTCTGATCAGCTCCCGCTGTGTAAAATCACAGATAGATAGATAGATAGATAGATAGATAGATAGATAGATAGATAGATAGATAGATATTTTTTTTAGTATAGAGTTTTTAATTCAAATAAAGTGAATATTTTCCCAAAAAATTGTATTTGTAAGACTGCTGTGCAAATACGGTATGACAAACTATTGCAACGACCGCTATTTTATTCTCTAGGGTGTCTGGAGAAAAAAAATAGATAAATAAATGTTTGGGGGTTCCAAGTAATTTTCTAGCAAAAAACCCTGATTTTAACTTGTAAACACCAAGTGTAAAAAATAGGCCCAGTCCTTAAGTGGTTAAACAAAAGATATTGCACAGAGCGGTCCTTTACCTCCTCTTTGAAGGTCTCTCACCAATCCTTCCTCCGTGTGTCCCCTAAGCAATCTGGGTGCAAAGGGGGCGCCCGTGCGCTTCCGAGTCAGACCGCATGCATCAATAGACACACAGCACGGTTAAGCCAAGCCCTCGCTTCCTACTCACAGGAGTTTGACTGGCAGCAGCTTATGGCTCATGCTACTTTCAGTGTCTCCCATGAGGAAGTAAGAGGAGCAGTGCTGCACTCGTAACAGCACTGGAGCAATGAGAGGAATCATCCAAGCATTTAGGGTAGGGGTAGGCAACCTTAGCCCCCCAGCTGTTTTGAAACTACAAGTCCCATAAGACATTGCAAGACCCTGACACTCACAGGCATGATTCCTAGAGGCAGAGGCATGATGGGATTTGTAGTTTCACCACAGCTGGAGTGTCGAGGTTGCCTACCCCTGATTTAGGGAGTGGGGTGCGTAGAACAGTTAGTGGGGTGTTTTTTTAGCTTAATGCAGGGAATGCATTATTGTAAAAAACATATTGACTTTAGAACAACTTTTAAAAAGCAGCATTTATCCCACCTTAGACTTAAAATGCAAGTAAACCAACCAATCTAACAGTTTAAAAAAACAAGTACATTCCTGGCATGCCGGAAATGCCAATTGTCACATTGGTTGGGCGCTCAACCAAACTGTGAAACCATCCAATAGCAGGTGTCATAACTGATCATATGTGCAGCAGCATGGCAGTTGAAGATTAAAAAAAGTCAAGATGGCAGCTTCCTTGGATGAAAACTATAGGAGGGTTTACTTCTACTCTAAAGGCTCAAATTGCCTTTATAGGTTCTCAGAAGGTTTGGATATAATCTATTCTTCGTGCACATTGATATAAGGGATGAGTATTTACACATTCCCATCTTTCTAGTTCATCAGTGACTTTGTTTTGCCGTGGCTGCCACTATCAGTTTGTGGCCAGTCCCTTTGGCGTTGCTGTGGGCCTGAGCATATTGACAAATATCCTCACTCCAGTTCTGGGTTTTCTGCTGCATGATCTGCTGCTGCAACAGCAAGTCTCCCTGGCTTTGAACTCCAAATGTCAATTTCGATGTCGACCTGGTAGGACTTAAGATGGATCCTGATTCGGTCACATCATTTGAGGTGCCTTCTCCTGGAATTTGATGAAACTGCAGAATCAGTGTGGGAAACTTCGGTACCCATGTTGGTTATTCCTGCAAAGTTGCATGCGAGTGCTGGAATTGATGATGTCCACCTTTGAAGGGGTTCCTTTTACTCAATTCCACTCCAGAACTTTGCAACTGAACATTCCCTTGGCATTGGGAAAAAAAAAAAAAAAAAAATCGAAGAGACCATCTGCTTACACCCTCAAGCCAAGATATCTGCTGTCTTCACTCCACTAGTGCAGCGAGTGTTCACTTGGTTATTTTCTTTACCTGACATTGGGGCCACAGTAAGTAAAGAGATATAAAAGTAAAAAACAAGTGCAATGGGAACCTCTAAGTGAATTAGGTATAAAAACCATGACATTTTCTTACTATCCATCAGTGTCCCTCAATAAGGGAGGGGGAAATAGGATTTTTATAACAGCTTACCCGTAAAATCCTTTTCTTGGAGTACATCACGGGACACAAAGCCATAGTATTAACTATATGGGCATATAGGCACCTTCAGGTGATGGACACTGGCACACCCAAGACAGGAAGTTCACTCCCTGTAGCAAAGCAATATACACAAATCCCAAAAGAGGGGGAGGACCTCTGTGTCCCGTGATGTACTCCAAGAAAAGGATTTTACAGGTAACCGGTTATAAAAATCCCATTTTCTTTATCGTACATCACGGGACACAGAGCCATAGTATTAACTATATGGGACGTCCCATAGCAATGCAGTTTGAGGGGAGGGAGACACAACCCGCAGGGCACCCACAGACTTGAGGACCTATACTGCTGCCTGCCGCACACTGCGCCCAAAGGCAATATCCTCATGCTTTTTTATATCCACCTGATAAAACCTGGTGAATGTATGTACCGAAGACCAAGTTGCGGCCTTGCAGATCTGAGCCATGGAGGCATGGTGATGCACTGCCCAAGAAGCACTAACTGCTCTGGTAGAGTAAGCTTTGACTTGAAAAGGTGCAACCTTACCTTTTAAACCATAAGCCTGAATTATAAAACTTGCCAAATTCACTTAGAAATAGTGGATTTCGATGCTGCCTGTCCTTTCCTAGGACCTTCCAGTAGCACAAATAAGACACCAGTCTTCTGGCTCTGAGCAGTAGTCTCTAAATAGGCTTTGACCGCTCTCACTGCATCAAGACAATGTAGTGACTACTCTTCCCTAGAACATGGTTTTGGAAAAAACTATGGAAGGATAATATCTTGGTTCAGGTGAAACCCTGAGACCACTTTAGGCAGAAAACTTGGACAAGGATGCAACACGACCCTGTCCTTGTGAATAATCAAATATGGATATTTACAAGAAAGAGCAGCCAATTCCGAAACCCTCCTTGCTGAGGATATAGCAACCAATACTAACTTCCATGTTAGAAGGACTAAGGGAGTATGCTGTATCGGTTGTTTTTGGCTGTTTTTGTAACACTGACAAAACTAAATTCAAGTCCCAAGGGTTCAACTGGCGGATTAAGCCGCATCAACCCTTGCATAAAAACCTGGACCAAAGAACGCGAAGCAAGCGGTCTTTGAAATAAGACCAATAAGGCCGAGACTTAATAGTACTCAAGGCCAGCTTCATCTCTACCCCTAATTGTAGAAAGGCAAGAATTCTGCTTATACTATACTTCCGAGGGTGCCAACCCTTGGATTCACACCAGGAAATATAAGCCCTCCAGACTCTATAATATATGATTCTGAAAGCTGGCTTCCTTGCATTAATCAAGGTAGAGATAACTGACCCGGATAGCCCACGTTTCTTCAGAATGTGGTTTTCAATAGCCAAGCCGTTAAATTTAGAGATTGTAAGGTAGGATGGAATATCGGCCCCTGTGAGAGTAGGTCTGGATGTAGTGGAAGGGACCATGGATCCCCCACCGCCATCCTTACGATTTCTGCATACCAGGACCTTCTGGGCCACGTTGGGGCTACAAGGATTAGTCTCTCTTTCCAGTCTGATCCTGCAAAGTCATCATGGCAGCAACTGAATAGGGGGAAATGCATAAATCCGTGAGAACTGATCCCATGGGGTCGCCAAAGCATCTGTTCCGCATGCGAGTGGATCCCTTGTCCTGGACACAAAGTTCACCAACTTCATGTTGAACCTGGACGCCAGAAGATCTACGTCCGGAGTCCCTCAATTTTGACAAACAGACAGAAAAATGTTGGGGTGAAGGGACCATTCCCCCGGGAGCAACTGCTGGCGGCTCAAGTAGTCCGCCTGCCAATTCTCCACTCCTGGAATGAAAACTGCCGATGGGCACGTTACATTCCTTTCTGCCCAAGTTAGGATATGGTTCACCTCCCTCTGCTCTTCAAGACTCTTGATGCCCCCTTGGTGATTGATATAAGCCACAGCTGTGGCATTGTTGGATTGGATCCTAACAGGACAACCCCGTAACCTGAATGTCCAGGCCTTCAGAGCCAGACGTGCTGCACGAATCACTAGGATGTTGATGGACAAGGTTCTTTTGTTTCTTGACCACTGTCCCTGGACAGTTGTCTTTTCTAGTACTGCTCCCCAACCTGAAAACCTGGCATCTGTCGTTACCACCTTCCAGATAACTGGTCTGAAGGATTTTCCTTTCAGCAGATTCCAGGTTACCAACACCAACTGAGGCTCTGGGACACCCTTGGGGACAGCCACATTGGCAAATCTAGAGCTTGAACCGTTTTGGTTCCAAGTAGACAAGATACTGTTTTGGAACAGTCTCGAAGTGAACTGGGCATAGGGAACTGCTTCGAATGAAGCCACCATCTTTCCTAACAACCTCATGCAAAGGCGAATGGAGGGATCTCTTTTCGACCTGACCACCTGCACCAGCTCTCTTATGGCATTGATCTTTGCCTGAGGCAAGAACACCTTTTCCTGAGCTGTGTCTGATCAGACCCAAGTACTCCAGCCTTTTTAGCGGTTTTAAGGAAGACTTCTCTAGGTTGAGAATCCAACCTAGATATTCCTGATATTTGGTTGTAATGCGCACGCTTTCCTCCAAACGGGCCACCGACTGATCTATTAGCAATAGATCGTCCAGGTACGCCAAAACTGTTATGCCCTGCGCCCTTAGCCTGCTAGAGCTGAAGCCAGAACCTTTGTAAATACCTGGGGTACTGTAGCCAACCCAAAGGGCAAGGCTACAAACTGAAAACGATGCTGTTCTACCTTGAACCGCAGAAACCTTTGGTGAGCGGGGAATATAGGAACATGCAGGTATGCATCCCTGATGTCTATAGATGCCAGAAGTTCTCCTCCTTGTGGGATAGAAACCACTGACTTGATTGATTCCATGCGAAAAGAGTGGACCTTCAGGAAATGATTTAGATTTTTCAGATCTAGAATGGGTCTGACATTTCCATTCGGCTTTGGTACTGTGAAGAGGTTTGAATAGAACCCCAAACCTTGCTCTTCTGTGGGGATCTGCATGATCATCCCCTGAGCCAGTTATCTGTCTAATGCCCGAAACAGAGATTGCCTTTTCCCTGGATCTTTGGGGGCGTTTGACCTCAGAAAACAAGAAGGTGGAAACTCCCGAAACTCCAGTTTGTACCCTAGAGTTATCGTTGAGATGACCCATCTGTCCTGAATTTCCTCCTGCCAGACTTCTGAGAACTGCAGAAGTCTTCGCCCCACCCTGGCGAGCGGGGGCGCCCCTTCATAATGAGGCTTTAGAATTCTGTTTTGCAGGTTTCCGCCCCCAGGACTTCTTTTGTGCCTGGGCCTGACCCTGAGGTTTTCCTCTAGACTAACGGTGGAGGTCGTCGCAACTGCCTAGAGGCAGATGCCCATGGCATTGGAGAAAGAGCCCGCTTAAATGAAGGGCGTTTACTCCTCCTTTTGACTGGCAAAAGAGTGCTTTTCCCACTTGAAATCATTTGGGTGTATTTGACCAAATCATCCCCAAATAGCCGATCCCCATGAAAAGGAAAACCAGTCAGAAGCCTTTTACATGGTGCTTCGGCTGACCAATTTTTCAACCACAGGATCCTACGCATGTGTACTAGCACAAGCGCAAGGCGAGATGCCTGGTGAATAAAATATTTAATGGCATCTATAGCAAAACATAATGCTCTTGGCAGTTCGGCCAAATCCTGGGCTTGTTGTACAGGAACCTCCTTAAAGGCCTGTCTAAACTGGTCCTTTAGGGATCGATAGATGCCTATTGCAGCAACTGCAGGCTGAGTAACTGCACCTGCCAAAGAAAAAGAGGATTTTAACAGGAATTCCAACCTTTTATCTGTTGGATCCTTAAGCATTTGAGTATTGTCTACTGGACAAGTAAGGCTCTTATTCACACTGGATATAGCAACGTCCACTGCAGGTACATTCCATCTTTTGGTGAATTTCTCCTCCATGGGATAGAGCACTGCAAATCTCTTTGGAGGGAGAAAATGCTTATCTGGATGGTCCCATTCAGCATAAATAAGCTGTTCTATTAATGCATGGATGGGAAACGCATGTGTCTGCGGAGGTCTTAAGGAACCCAAAGAAGAAACGGAACGTTCAGCTGACTTAGTTAAGGGCAGCTTGAAAGCAGAACAAACTATTTCCGTAAGAGATAGTACCAGCAACTTCTCAGATTGCGAGGCTGAAAAGGGTTCATTCCACCGTTGTTTCCTCTGAAGAAGAGTCAATGGATTGCCTTTCTTCCTGATCCCCTGAGGGTAAAACCCCATCCTCTACCCACTGTTGCCTTGATAAAGGATCTGAGGTGGGGGAGGGGGATCTACCACGCTTCCTATCCTCTTGGATGGAGGATGCAATTAAAGCTGCTAGTCTTTCCTCTAGCCCTAATTGGGCGGAGGAAAATGCATCTTCAGTCACGTATACAGGGGCTGAGATGCTAGAAGCAGCTGCAACACCCACAGGTTCCAATGAATCACCCTGGCTAGCCACTTCTGGTATTTCAGGAGAAGATGACAGTGTGGAGGCATGACTAAAGTCCTCAGCGCCTGGGGGTGATGTTTTAAGAACCTTTTTTGAGGTGTTTGCACTGACCTTTTTGGGAGGCATAGTCCTAAGCACAAAAGCAGAGGCACTAAGTAAATGCACTACTTGCTGAACTATAGTCTAGCAATAGAATTCCACTAATAAAAGTTCAGCCTGGTGCTGAGTAAAATGTGTTTTCCTCAATTTGGTAATGCCTGCATGCAGCGCCTTACGTGCCCCCACCATTCTGGTGTCCTGTGTGATTAACAGCTGTACTCTCCAGCTGCTAGCTGAGGAGAGTCTGCTTTCAGGGCTCAGCTTCCCCCGCACTTGCGCCGTGTGTCCTCGTGGACGCTACGTCCCGCACACCGCGCCATGCCTAGGCTAAGCCTCTTCCCTTCGTCAGATGCCCTCCCTCCTGTTTAAAATTCAAAGAGTTCCCGTGCACGCGCGGCATTTGGGACTGCCAACGGCAAACCCAGCAGGAGGGAAGGGAGGAGAGATCGGCCTTATGGTCTTTACAGGACCTGAATGGGGGAGTATAGAGCAAGGGGGAGCTGCCGCACCCCCCCCCCCCGGAGAGGGGGGAGGTTAGTTGCAGGGGGAGTACACACTACTGTTGTACCTCCCAGCCCCTTAGATCCATCAAAGGGGAGAAGTGCATTATTTGGCAACCTTTTCCCTGAATGAGGAATCCCCCCCGAGAAATGCCCACACACATGCTCTCAGCTGTGATGTTGAGCTGAACTGAGTGACAACTTACTAAGGTATGTGCATTTACTCCCTCTAGTGGAGACTAAGGCATGACAACATTTTACCCAAGGAAGAAAAACCATAGGTGGACTTTTTACAGTTCCTAGGCTTCTTCCCTTACCTTATTCTCGCCGCAGGATACTGCTGATGACAGACCGATCCAAACTCTACCCATCACGGCGGGCTACGTTTAGCAAACCTTCAAGGACGGGGTCCCTTTTTATTGGGGTTCCACTCCCTTGGACCTGTATAACACCCCGCCAGGAAAAACTTTAGGTAATGTGAGCATGACCAAAGCACTGGGTCCCGGGGTCCAGCCCTCCAAGGAGAGGCATTACAGGCAAAACCTTGCTCCTCTTATACGAGGCCTGGGTACCATCCACCTTGGCCTCAAGTGGCACTTTGGATGGATCTGGTCAGTGGAGGCTGTTTAAATCCAATAGGGATCCCTCTGGCAGAGCTCCTCAGAGCACATCTACACATGTGACCAACACCTTAGACACTGGCGAAAAACTGAGGTACACCTGGTAGGAGGAGGGGTTATATAAGGAGTGAACTTCCTGTCTTGGGTGTGCCAGTGTCCATCACCTGAAGGTGCCTATATACCTATATAGTTAATACTATGGCTCTGTGTCCCATGATGTACAATAAAGAAATAGGATTTTGTACTCATCGTAAAGTCCTTTCCTCAAAGCCTATTGAAGGGCACAGCTTCTTCCCCTCATAATCCCATTGTTCTCTATTTGGACTGCTTACTACAACTGAGCCTCAGGGGTCTAACCTTCCATTTTCTATGTGCCTAGTGTACACTCCTACTGTAGGCAGCAGTACTGTCAAAGTCAGCTAGCCTATCAGGGGAGAGGGGGGTTGAGGCTCTGTGTCTGAATGGACACAGGGAGCTGTGACTCAGCTCGGGTGCCCCCATAGCAAGCGATTTGCTGTGGGGGCAATGAATAGGAGGGAGGGGCCAGGATCACAGAAGAGGGAGCCGAGAAGGATCTGGGCTGCTCTGTGCAAATCCACTGCAACAGAGCAGGCAAGTCTAACATGTTTATTATTTTTTTAGGGAAAAAAAGAGATGAGACTTTACAATCACTAAGATCAGACACTGGATAGAAGGATCTAGGTAATTGATTCTACCATCTTGCGTTGTCACCAGAAGGCACAATTCCTTCCAGGTCATATAAAAAAAACCTATCCTTGTCCTTTTTAAAAGAAAGCATTTGACTACAACTTATACCCGAAACGCCCCAGTGCTTTTGCACTATCCTAAAATCTTGTTAACTCTGCCACTATCTCCTATAGTGTACACTGGATCCTATTTTACTATCCTGTTTAGTTCCTACTCTAACTACAGAGGAAAACTGTGCCCTTCTAGTTTGTATTGTTAAAAGCTGTTCTTCCATCAAACCTTACATTATATATTTGTATATGAAGAAGTACCTTGTCGGAGGCATAGTGGTTTTTTTCAAGGAGAGTGTTTCCCAGGTTTATGCATGTAGTAAAACTGTCTGCTCGAGCATCAACTTCTGCCTTGATACCTTGGTGATTTTTTATAACCAGATCAGCCGAGGATACATCTCTGGTCAGGGAAAAATTATACATAAGCACTGAGTTTTGTTAAGATTATACTTTGAAAAAAAAAAAAAAAAAACCCACCAAGGTCTTACCTTGGTTTTTCCTGAGCATCAATCAGCAAGTTGATATCATCCATCCACAACATAAGATCTCTAACCATCCTAAAAAAACGGAACTTTTCCACTGTGTCCAGGAGGAGCTGGCGTCGGGCACTGCTTGCATCTTGCAGCTCTCCCCAGGCTTCAGTAACTGCTTGTTCATGCTTATGAATGTCTGCAGCTTTTTCACCTGCATAAGCTTTCTGAAGCCGCGATGCATCCTCTTGAACTTGCTTCACCTGAAAGGTTTGGACAGAAAAACAACAAAACAGTCTTACAACATTTTTACACTTATTTACCAATGCAAGTATGCATATTCCACACCTGGCCAATACCTGTGGAAGCAGAGAATCACTGCATTAGCCACACCTATTACAGTGATCCTTGCTGACTTAGCCAAGCGGCTTCCCTGCAGCATAAGCACAGGGAGTCACCCACTTGGTGCTGGCACCAAAGAACACCCCATCCAATCAAAGAATGCCTTGCCTTCCTTGAGAAAATGCAAAGGTTTCTATGAATGGCACTAGTGCCGAGTGGGTGACCACCTATGGTTACTATGCAGCAGGGCAGCTACTCGGTATGGGACCAATAAGACAGGGAGGATCGTAGCAGTGGGGGCTACTACAGTGATTCTCCACCTCCAGTGGGATTGGCCAAGTATAGAATGCATACTTACAAAAAAAAAATATATATATATATTTTCCCCACTGTATGTTATTGCCTGATGAATGCTGCCATTTAAAGTAAATAAAAGGTATTGTTAAAATATGAAAACAGAGAAAGTTGCCTGTATAGTACCAAGAGTGTTCTGGCAGCCATTCTATGTAAAGCAGATGGCACTCTTCTTTCCCAAAGTTGGAGCTTGGCTATGCTTTCCCTTAAAGCAGTTGTTAAGCCACTCTAATCTATTAATCCCATCCGTTGTAGAACCATGTGTCCCAGTGTTTGTACCTTATATCAGAGCGTCTCCCGGCACTCACCTCTCCCAGGCTGACCGCTACAGCAGGAAGGGAACGCGCGCTGAGGTCAGCCCGGGAGGGTAGAGAAAAGAGAGCCGATCGGTCACGTGAGTGTAGGGAGACGCTCTGATATTAGGTACAAAGCGGCATTTTTTTTTATATAGCTCAGACACTGGGACACATATTGTTATAAAAAACAGAGGGAATGGAATGAATATATTATAGTTTTTATAACAGCAGGGGGGAGGGGTGGGCAGTGTCTCAAGCTGACAGGCAGGGAGGGAGGGAGGAGGGAGGGGAGGCCAGAGAAGGACAGAGCAGGGCTGTGGATGACGGAGGCACGTAAACTGACTACGGATTCAGGGCCCAGCAGCCATGATAAACTGTGGTCAGTTTACAGGGGGGGGGGGGGTAGAACCAGGCAGGATCAGCCAGGTATTTTAGGTTATACAAGGGGCCAAATGACACAGCACAAGCACTGTGCGGTTATGCTTGCTTTAAGGGAACAGGATTTTTATTTTTTATTTTTAGGGTAACACTTTAAGCTCCATTCACATATATGCAAATTGGATGCACTTTGCATTCGATTCACATGCCATGTGAATCAAACCGGATTTCTATGGAGCAGGTGTACATATCCGCGGTGCAGCGGCAGTGCAAATTTGCTGCGAATTGAAAAAGTCTTGTGTGTTTTCTGAGCACTGCAGTGCTGTTCAGATGCAAATTCCAGGCTCATTGCCTGCTATAGGAACGCTTCTGAATCGCGGGTCAGGGGCTTATCGGAATCTGGAAGCCCCCTCTGACAAGGGGGCCCCCAGATCCCGCAACCTCACTACCCCCCACCCCATGTATATGAGCATGGGTTACATGTACCAGAAAAGTGTCAAAAATAAAACACAGTTTTTGACAATTACTTTATTAACCACTTCAGCCCCGGAAGAATTTAACCCCTTCCTGACCAGTGCGTTTTTTGCGATTTGGCACTGCGTCGCTTTAACTGACAATTGCGCGGTCGTGCGATATGGCTCCCAAACAAAATTGACGTCCTTTTTTTTCCCACAAATAGAGCTTTCTTTTGGTGGTATTTGATCACCTCTGCGGTTTTTATTTTTTGCGATATAAAAAAAAAAATAGCGACAATTTTGAAAAAAAAAAAAAACAGTTTAGGCAGGTTGCGTATTCTTCTACATATTTTGGTAAAAAAAAAATCACAATAAGCGATTATTGATCGGTTTGCGCAAAAGTTATAGCGTTTACAAAATAGGGGTTAGTTTTATGGCATTTTTATTTATTTTTTTTTTTTTTAAAATGGTGGCGATCAGCGATTTTTATCGTGACTGCGACATTATGGCGGACACATCGGACATTTTTGACACATTTTTAGGTCCATTGTCATTTATACAGCAATCAGTGCTATACAATTGCACTGATTCCTGTGTAAATGACACTGGCAGTGAAGGGGTTAACCACTAGGTGGCAGTGTGTCCTAGGGGCGTGTTTCTAACTGTGAGGGGCATGGCTGTGTGTGACACGTCACTGATCTCTGCTCCGATGACAGGGAGCAGAGATCAGTGACACTGTCACTAGGCAGAACGGGGAGATGCTTGTTTACATTAGCATCTCCCCGTTCTTCCTCCTCGTGAGGCGATCCGCGGGACCCGACTCACGGAGCTTGGCGCGGGCATGCGCCCGCTGGCCGCCTCTTAAAGGGGAACGTACAGGTACGTGATTATGCCTGTACGAGCCCTTCTGCTGACGTATAAAACAAACAAAACAAACTCCCCTGATGTAGAGCCAGCATCAATCACGATGAACGGCAAAAAAAATTAAAAAAAAGAAAGGAGGTCCACACCCGTCACTGGCTCCCACCGTTTGACAGTTCTTAAATCTAAACTGTCTGTTCATTTTTTACACTTTTTTCGGTAAATGAGTAGAGGTACAATGTACCCCATATGCATTCACGTGGGAGGGAGCTGGGATCTGGGAGCTTCCAGATTCCAAAAAGCACCCTGAGGCAGACCCCCACAACCAAACCACCGACCAGGCCTCTTGCCCCCCCCCCCCCCCATCAACTTGAGGACAAGTAGCCTGGCATGGTTCAGGGGGGTGGGGGTTTAGAGAAGGGTGCATGCTCGGATAAGGGTCTGGTAAGGATTTGGGGAGGCAGGGGCATGAGGTTCCCCTTGAAATCCATACCAGGCCTTTCGTTGGGGTGGGGAGTCATAGGTTAAGGGTGCGCAGCTGGCTTCCCGGTCTGCTCCTTTACAACCAGCTATTGTTAAAAGATGCTGGTGATCGCCGGCTCTGAAAATTTGCATCTGAACAGCCGTTTTGAAAATTTGCAGTGAAAACAGATGGTGACTTTGCAGCGGACATGTGTGAACCTAGCCTTACTCTTAATAGGAAATTCCTCAGCCCAGGATAACCTCTCCTATCACTATGCCTCAGTTTTGTAGCAAATCAGTACAGAGAGCATGATCATAAACACAGAGGGATGAGACGTGTCCTTCAATCAACTCCAAGAAAAAGATTTTATGAATGAGTATGAAAATTTGTTCGCATCATCTATTGAGGGCAACACGGCAAACAAATAATGCCAAAAAAAAAAAAAAAGGGAAACCAACCCATGGGACTGTCTGCAGCTGAAGAGTTGCTTGAAGGACCCTATGCCTAAAGCCGGCCTCAGATGAGACTGAAAAATGCACCTGGTCCAAGAAGCACTAACAGGTCTAGCAGAGTGCACCTGGACAGGAAACTGTAAAGCCTAGTCCGGGAGACCATATGCTTGGTTGATGGTCTGTCTGAGCACCCTAGAGGTGGTGGAACAAGAAGCTGGTGCACCCTATGGGGTCCATCTGGAATGACAAAAATGTAATCCGTCTTTCTGATAGAAGCAGTGAGAGATAGGATTTACACAGCTGAAACCACATCCACACAGTGGAAGAAAATCTTGATGATCTGGAGCCAGAGAGAGGGATGGAAGAATGACATTGATTGAAGTGAAGGGTAGAAACTACCTTCGAAAAGAAAAAGTCCTGGGCCCCAACACAACCTTGTCCCTATACAAAACTTTAAAGGGCTCCTTGCAGGTTAAAGCCACCGGTTCATACACTTTACTCGCACAGGTAGAAGCTACAAGAAACAGCACCATGTGGGTGAGAGCAGAAATAAGACGGTCAGGGGGGAACAGACAGGGAGAGCTACATAGGGAATCCCTATAGAAACGTCTTAATCAAGGAACAAGAGGCCAGCAGTCTCTGGGACAGAATAAAAAACAGAAACCGGACCCTCGATAGTGCTGAGAGCCAAACACTGGTCCAAAACAAGCGGGGTGGAGCCGGTGACACAGGACGTAATCCCAGGGGAAAAGAATGAGGATTCTCAGATGTTGATGGTTATGTTACCACATAAGCTGCAGCCTCCATCCATATTGCCTCAACTGTGTTATTAAAGGAACAGTGAATATATCTGTAGTGCACCAGTTATTGTACACATAACCATGTTAGTGCATTTTTATCTTTGTTTATAAATAATCTTGCAGATTATTACAGAATGCACTATGATGTTTAAATTTTTTATCTTTGAGTACTATCTTTGGACTTGTTGGATCTTAACCTTTTGTCCAATGGGACCATGAGAGGATACCAGCTCATAATGAAGGAACAGCATACCCGTGCCATTCCTTCAGAGTGCTAAGCCACAGCAGTGACGTCATCGAGACTTGGACATTGAAGCTGCGGGAGCTGCGAATCTAGAAGGAAGACCGTGTGGAGGTGGAAGCCCCGTCAACTAGCACATTATGCAATTGCCTTGCAGAGGATTTTTTTTCCAATGCCTCGGTTTACTACCACTTTAACCACTTCAGCCCCGGAAGATTTGGCTGCCCAGGCCATGATCTGCAATATGGCACTGCATCGCTTTAACTGACAATTGCGTGGCCGTGCGACGCTGTACCCAAACAAAATTGACGTCCTTTTTTTTCCCACAAATAGAGCTTTCAATTGGTGGTAATTGATTATCTTTGCGGTTATTTTTTGCGCTATAAAAAAAAAAAAGCATCAATTTTGAAAAACACAATATTTTGTACTTTTTGCTATAATAAATATCCTCAATTTTTTTTAAAAAAAGCAAATTTTTTCCTCAGTTTAGGCCGATATGTATTCTTCTACATATTTTTGGTAACAAAAATCGCAATAAGCATATATTGATTGGTTTGCGCAAAAGTTATAGCGTCTACAAAAATAAGGGATAGATTTATAGCATTTTTATTTCTTTTTTTTTTTTTAACTAGTAATGTCGGTGATCTGTGATTTTTATCGGGACTGCGACATTATGTCGGACACTTTTGACACATTTTTGGGATGATTGACAATTATAAAGCGATCAGTGCTAATAAAAATGCACCGATTACTGTGTAAATGTCACTGGCAGGGAAGGGGTTAACACTAGGGGGGAGGGGATTAACTGTGTTCCCTCATGTGTTCTAACTGTGGGGGGAGGGGATTGACTATAGGAGATGACAGATCGTGGTTTCTAGCCATTAGGAACTCACGATCTGCCTCTCCTCACAGAACAGGGATTTGTGTGTTTACACACACACCTCCCTGTTCTGCCTCTCGTGCATGCAATTGCGTGTGGCTGGCGGTCATTGCGGCCACGAGCATCGGCACCCCGTGTCTGCTATCCCGCTAAAAGGAGCCGACATACAGCTACGACTGCTCGCAGGATCGTGCCGACCATGGTATAATGACGGCGGCTGGTCGGCAAGTGGTTAAAGGGACAAGTGCAGTTTGCCTTTTTCTCTTAGGACAAAGTATAAGATGAGCTGCTAGTGGTGAAGGTGTGTGCCTCATGGGGTGTTTTGTGCACAGAAGAGAAGTGTGGAGCACAGACTGTAGATTTTGGATTTAGGTTAGTATACCCAGGACACTGTTTGAACCTTATTTAATTTTAATGTATTGATATTTTGTTGAGTTTTACACCTAAAAAGGGGACTGATGTTAATTTTTTCACTTTAAAGGGGACTGACAGCATTAGTATAGCGCTGAATAATTTGGTTGAATTATGTGTATATTGGTGTGTGGAGCACTAGATTCTGGCAGCATCATATTTATATACACATTTGTTCACATATTATTTGTAAATATCACAGGGGATGTGCAGGGCTATTCTATTTTGCTGGTCCAGAACCAGCTACAGAAAAAAAAGGGATTGATCCCACAGAAACTATTGGGGTGGAAGCCCCAGAAAGGGGAGAGAGGAGAGCAGCGCCATCTGAGTGCAGCAGTAAAAGATATTTATTACAGGATAAAAAGATAAAAGCGTTTGATATGTGAAAGGTTCTTTCACTCTTGGGCTGGACACCGTTCAGCCGATTAGTGTGGAGTTGAACGTTCTGGTGGCTCCCAGTGCTTCCTATAGACTATATATATATATACACACACACACACTTTTATATCTGCAAAAAAATATATACGCCTTTTAGATTTTTTAGAAACATATATACATATTAAAAGAATCGCATATATATATATATATATATATATATATATATATATATATATATATATATATATATATATAATGTTCTTCATAAAATTAAGGATGGTGCGTATTCATGATTAAAAATCAAAATAATAATAATACATATATACATATTATATGCATATATTATTCAAAGAAAGAGGTTGGGCATGCGTATTAGGACGACACAAGGATGTAGGTCATAAATATGCGTACCCGCGCATGGTCGTGCACAGCCCGCATATTGGTACGTTTGGTTATAACAACAAGAGAAGAATACAAAATATATACACAATATATATATATATATATATATATATATATATATATATATATATATATATATATATATATATATATATATATACATACACACACATATACATATATATACACACACATATATATATATATATATATTATACACACCCACATATGCCCATGTATGTCTAGACACATGCATATGCATTAGATGAATATACAGTAAGAAATATTAAAAGGTGATAATTAAAAAAAAAAATAAAAAAATAGGGATCTATAGTAGGTGTTTAGGTATAGACACAAACATAGTTAAAAAAGTGTAGTGGGGGAGAGCTATATTATATACTATTCTTATAACTAGGTACTTACTTTAGCTGTGAGTAATAGGGGATATCTGTAAATTTATTAAAAAGGAGGGTGGAAGGGGGGAATGATTAAAAAAAAAATCATATAGTGGTTGGTTGAATGGGTGTATGCATGGAAATGAAATATGTATGCATAATGAGTATACATATAAGCATGGGCGGCAAACGTACATTCCCAAAAATGCACGTACTAACACATGAGAACGAAAAATGAGAGGAAATTAAACCATACACAGCAAGGCTACATCTGTTGGAATAGTCTCATGAGGAGACGAGGTGACTCATAACTGTGTGTGCACCTCGATTTCCTCATTTAACCCCCCAGGTGTTAAAGTACCCAAGGAATAAATCCAATATGTTTCTTGTTGGCACAAGCATTTATAACGTTCGGCATATGGGTATGTAGCCGGAATAGATTCAATAATGCACACACCAAGACCAACCGTAGATTGGGAGCGTGGTGTGTTAGGAAATGTTTAGGGGACGCTGTGGTGGTCACGGCCTTTTTCGATAAAGCGCCTGTGTTTGTCAAAACGTGCCCTAAGTGCTCTTATAGTTCTGCCAACGTAACAGTCCACAGGGGTAGGTAAGACAATATACGACAAAATCTGTAGAGCAATTGTAGAATTCTTTGAGGGTATCGTTTTTCCCTTTAACATTTTTTGGCTATGGTGTACGAACTGGCAAGTTAAGCAGAGGGTTTTTTTGGCATTTGAACATCCCTCTGAGGGGTATGAGGCCAGGTTGTGAAGAAGTTAAACAGACTTGATTCTACTAGGTGCAATTTTGCTCTTTATGTTTCTGGATTTTCTATAGGCCACTTTAGGTTTGATGTCAACTGTGGTTTTAAGATGAGGGTTTTCTAACAGAATAGACCAATGTGAGTCCAGAATTTTTTCCATTTTCCTATGTTTGTCATGAAATTGTGTAATGAAACGGGTTGGTTGCTTGACTGCAGGTGAAGTTTTTTTGGAGCTTGTAGGTAGACTGCGGTAATTGTTGAAAGCCGTGTCTATAAGCGGGGTGGGGTATCCTTTATCTTTGAACTTCATGGACAAAAGTTGGCCATGGATGTCATAGTCTGAGTCTCTGGTGCAGTTTCTTTGAAGGCGGCAGAACTGGCTGTTGGGAATGTTACTGACCCATCTTGGATGGTGGCAGCTATTTTAATAGTGTATAAAAGAATTGCCTGCAGTGGATTTAATAACATTTTTTGTATAGATGATTTCATTGTCAGGGCACAGTTCAAGGTCTAAAAATGCCAAAGTATCAGAATCAGTCACATGGGTAAAAGGATAGGCCCAAGGTGTTTACAATACTGTACAAAAGCAACAATGTCATCAAAAGTGCCGTCCCAGATAATTACTATATCGGCGATATATCAACTGTAGTACATCACGTGGGCAGTAAAGGGATGGTCGGCTGCAAGATAACATGCATTCCCAGTATCCCATTGTGAGATTAGCATAGCTGGGGGGCAAAGTTAGCCCCCAGAGCTGTGCCATTGATCTGAAGGTAGTGTGTCCCTTCTGACTCAAGGTAAATATATTTGAGGCAAAAGACTAAAGCTTCAAGAAAAAAAATTGGCTTGCCGGGGGTTGGTGAGGGGATCGTTGGCTAAGATATGTTCGACGGCCCTTACTCCCACATCACGGGGTATTGATGTGTATTATGAGAACATATCAAGGGAGAGACACCAATAGTTCTTTTCCCATGTGTAAGGTTTAAGCATCTCAAGTAAATGGGGTCCATTGCGTATGTAGGAGGGAAGGTTCTGTGCCAAAGGTTGGAGAAATTGGTATATTATATATATAAATAAATAGGGAAGCCACTGGTGATGCTGTCCATAGCAGCTACTATTGGACAGCCTGGGGGATGGGTGGCTAAACAAGTAAAAAGGCGCAATGTGCAGATACCTCATAGCGTGGTACACAATAGTCCATGGGCATAGATGGAGAAGAATGTGTATGTACATATATGTACACTAGTAGTGTAAAGGCAATAAGTCAGTCATGGCAGTCGCCAACAAACCAAAAGCGAGTTCCAATGAGCTAAAAAAAAAACAAGGAATAGGGGCGCCTCTGAGTATATATCATAAAACAATTTATTAAAATAATCATATCCACTCACATGAAGGAAAGAGGAGTAGTATTCCGGAGCATGATCTGGGCGGAGAAGATGATATGGGACTGTAGTTAGCAGCAGTTCCAGTGTAGCTGATACTTAATCAGATCCAGGCAGGAGTGCAGATGGCTGAGCACAACACAGTCTGATAAGGTTCAGTATTCCTGGCAGATTCCAATAGCAGTCCGGTGGAGAGGAGGAGACCAGTCAGATGCTGACAAGGGTATCTGTGGGAGGGGGGGGTGGGGGTGGTGGTGGGGGGGGGGGGTACAGACGGGCGGATGGCAGAGCCGTGCTGTGTCTGTGTCATGCCTTCACGCACTCAGGAGAAGGATGATTACATCCTTGAATCAAAATAATACACCCTTTGTCCGCAGGTTTGATAACAATGGTCCCATTCTGGGTCAGCTGTTCTAATGCCTTATGTTCCAGTGGAGAAAGGTTGGATTTAATGTAAGTGTGCTTGGGATCAGTTTTGCACATTTTGATGAGGTCTGAATATACGACCTGGTAAAAGGTCTGTAGGTAGGGGCCTTTGTTGTGTGTGGGATTAAAAATAGAGATTTTGGGCGTAGTGTGGTATATCTGACTGGGGGTGAGGTGGGACAATGTTGGATAAGCCATTCAAGATCAGCATTATAATTCTCAGCGTATAGTTGAGCAAGTGCAGGTTGGTCCGTTTCATCAAGTGAGTCATGGTCTGTGATACACAATGTTTGATCAACGATATCGGAGGAAGATACACGTTTGGAAGATTGGATATTAAAGTATCTCTGGACAGTAAGGTCTCTGATAAATTTATTAAGATCCTTGAATAATGTAAACATATTGGGTTGCATCGTAGGGGCAAAGGTTAATTCCTTACTAAGGAGGGATGTATCACATGCGGTTAATTGAGTGTGCGATAGGTTATAGATCTTTAAAGTTTCCGCATCTTTCCTAATCTTCCTTCCTCGTCTCCCCCTCCGTCCTCTTCTCCGTGTTTTCTTTTGCTGAGGACCAGAGGGGGGTACATCCTAAAAAATCATTATCTAAGTTAATGGCCAAGGTGTTACTTGTGGCTACAATCTTAGGGGATTTAGGCCTATGCAACTGGGTAAGAGGTAGATTTTCTATCCAGGCTAATGGTTGCTGTTCGTTGGGGGGTTCAAAGTGGTTGCCTGATGTATTATGTAAATCATTACGGGGTTCCTGTTCTTGGTTGAGGACAGGGGGTTGGATGTGTTGGGAAACATCCGTGGGATCAATTCCATAGGTAGAGACAGATGGTTGTATAGAGTTGTCATTTATGGAAGGTATTAGTGCCCGAGTCTGGCCTGTAGGAGCTTTTTTTGGTCTGTTCCTGGAACGTTTCAGTTTGGGAGTAAATGGCTTGGGTCCAGTGGGAGGCTGAGAGGTATGCCAGGACATCTGCCAGGGTCTGTGTATGTACTGGGATGGATGTGGGGACATGGGTTTGGGTGCCGGATAGGGTCTGGGGTTACTCTCATGTGGCTGGATGGACATAAGTGGACAAGGGCCAGGGCAATGGTCAAGGCTGGGATGTTTGGTCTGTTTCCAACTAAACATTTGGTTGGTGTTACAATCAAACAGATCCCTTCTAAATTTACCAAGTTTGTTGGCAATGGTGTTTTCTTCATTTTTGATGGTGTTCCTTTTTAGCATGCTGAACCAGGTGAATGGTAAATGGGGAATGGTGTCACAGATGGTTCTACAAAGAGTAATGATTTTGCCCTTGAAGACCATGTATTGTCTTTTTCTCTGCTGGGTGATGATGCCCATCCATTTTGCTGTGCAAAATTCGGATATGTGCGTCCATTCGGTATGAAGATCTGAATCGAGGAAGGCACACTGTTTGAGGACTCCGAGTCCTCTGGGGGGAGACTGTGTAAAACACATGATTGTAAAAAGAACTTATCCCACCACTGCTAATTAGCAGTGGAGATTAAGTCCTCCAATTTTCTCTTCTAAAATGGGTGCATAACTTCGGGATAGGGATCTTGGAACCCACAATAGGGCAATCATTTTTTTAAAAAATGAGTGGGAAATAGGGCATATAATTCTTCCAAGATAACAAAAGTGGTGATAGTACAATAATAATCAATAGTTGATAATAGATAATAAATGTAGCACAGTAATATGCAGCTCAGTTAGAAGCAAAATAACAGGCAGAAAAAAGGTAGTAATAACTAAGCGCAAATGCAAAAATACTTGGGATGTTTTTAACTTGCTCGGCATTTAGTCCATAGCAATAAAACTGGCAGTCCAAGGGTTAAGTAGGTATCTGGCAGTTCAAGGGTTAAGTATATTGGCTGGTCAACAGGTGGCTGCTATCCTCAGAGAGCTTAGTATTAGTCTATTAGCTATCATCTATTATGGACCATTACTGACCAATTATCTACTTCTTATTCTTTTCCACATTTATATTTATTACTAGTTCATTTTTCCCCCGTTTAATGGGATTGTATTCTGTTTTGCTGGCCACAGTCAGCATCGTGCCATTTTAGCCGGCGCTGGAATATAAATAGCACACTGCTGACACTTCCCAGCCAGGCCTATTGAAGGAGCAGCAGCTCCAAGCGCATAGCCAATCTACAGCCTCTCTCCTTGGTGAAAGCCCTCCCCCGGAAGTGCTCCCTGAAGTGATCAGATGACCCGTGACGTCACGCGCGTTCCACGCTGGTCCCAGTCTCTTCCTGACGGCCACAATGAACAATCTCCAGCCCTGCACCTTTGCAGCATCATCCGGATCAGAACCCCAGGAACTCACCATGGACCACTTGTATACAGATGAGCCTTTTTAATCTACCTATCCTGTAAGTGTAATCTTACTTTGTGTCATTAAAGTATCCTCTAATACTGCACTTAGGTGGCACTTCCTTTTCTACCCTTCTCATGGTTCTAGATGCCTGCCATCCCTCATTTGGGATTAGGTTATCCTGGTGCACAAGGGTGCAGGCATTAGTTAACTAAATTAAACTAAACAGTGGTTTGACCCTCCTGATGTCCCTAACCCGATCTAAGTATGTTAGCAAACACCTTATGACGTCTAGTAAATTAAACTTCCCTTCTCTTTCGTTCTTTGGATTTTCACAAAAAGGAAGGCACAATTATTTCCTGTGATCTATGAAACTGAAAGACCACTTTGGGGAGATAGAGGGGGTCTTACCTCAGAACCACCCTATCCTCCAGGATCAACAAAAAGGACTCTTTAATTGACAGGGTCTGTAGGTCGCTTATCCTCCTGGCTCAAGTGATAGCCAGCAGGAAGGCTAACTTAAGCAATATAAAGGAGCTTTTGGCAGCGCCTGCAACACCAGCATTCGATCCCAAGGCGGGAACTAACCTCTCCCTAGCTAATAGAAATCTTTTGATCAGGGGATCCAATGTGTGCCTCTGGTCCAAAAAGACAGATAGAGTCGCAACCTGCACTTTCAAGGTGTTCAGGGCTATCTCCTGGTCCACCCCTGCCTGTAAAAAGTCTAGTACCACTGGTACAGATGAAGGGTAATCCCTCTGTCCTGACATCAGTGCGAAAAAACTTTCCAGATCTTTGGGTAAATCTTTCTAGTGACTGGCTTCCTACCCCCTAGAAGGGTCTAGACTTTTCAGATCTCCCTTTCAAGAGCCATGCCATCAAAAGAACCTCCGGGTGAAGAATCGGCCCCTGAAGTAGAAGGTCCTGCTTGGTCAGGAGGTGCTGTGGAGGGGAGACTGACCATTTCTTCAGAAAGGGAAACCAGGCTCTTTTCGGCCACAAAGATCAAGTTGCATTCTGAGCTGGCTAACTTCTGCAGGACCCATGAAATTAATGATAGTGAGGGAAATGCATTCACTAGGTTGCGACCCCAGTCCTGTGCCAGAGCAGTTACTCCCGCCGATCCCCACTCTCGTCTGAGAGAAAAACCGCTCCACCTTTCTGTTCCCCCTGCAGTCAAAAAGGTCTATATGCAGGACTCCAAAGCGCCGACTACTTAATTCAATTCCCAGTCTCCCTTATGGATGGGCTGCCCATTTAAAAAGTCTGCATCTACATTGGCGGTCCTCCGTATGTGGGCTGCCGATAGATGGAATGACCCCTTCAGCCCAACTCAGAACTTCCAGGAACAACTTCAGAAGACACCTGGATCTTGTCACCCCTTGACAATTTAGGTAGGACATAGTCGTTACGTTGTCTGATAATACTTGGACATCGTGCCCCCGAATGCCTTCAGGGCCTGTCCTACCGCCAGGAGCTCCCTGTAATTGGAGAAGGTCTTCGCCTTGGGCCGGGAACCAGGCTCTTTGGGCTCGAAGATCCTCCAGGTGGGCGCCTCAATCCCAGGAGCTCACATCCATAGTTAGTCTTACTGGGTTCCACTGGGCCCAGGGTCAGCCCGATGTCAACCTGTCCTCGCCTAGCCACCCTCAGAGAGGTCCCTACTTCCCCTGAAAGAGAGATCTTCCCGTCCAGTGACTCAATCTTCCTTTCCCAGGAGGACAGCAGGAAAAACTGGAGTTCTCTGAAATGAAGCTGTGCCCAAGGTACCGCTAGGATGCAAGAGGTCATCAGTCCTAGAACTCTCATGACCTGTCTGCGAGAACAGTCCCTAAGTTTCAGTAATGAGACTGATACCACCACTTTTGTCTTTTCCTCTGGGAGAAAAGGTTTTTGAGCCCTGGAGTCTACCAGATATCCCAGAAAGACCATGCCCTGGGAAGGTTTGAGGGAAGACTTTTCCAGATTTATTATCCACCCTAGGGCTTCTAGGGTGCGGATCACTTTTTCTAAGTCCACTCTCATCTGCTGTTAGGAAGGACCATAAACTAGGAGATCCCCTAAGTATGGTATTAGAGAGACCTCCTGAAGGTGAAGGTAAGCTACTGCTTCATCCAGGACCTTGGTGCTTGCTGTTAGCCCAAAGGAGAGGGCTCGGAACCACCAGTGCTGGATCCCCTGGTCCGTGAGGACTGCGAACTCTAGAAGGGACTGCTGTTCTGGGGCAATCGGAACATGGAGGCAAGCGTCCCTTACGTCTATCGCGATCATGTAAACATCTTTCAACGGATGTTTCCGCACGCTGTATATACACTTTCCATGCGGAAACATATGTCGTAAAAATGTGTTCAACCTCCTGAGATTGATGAGGTGGTGAAATTTGCCTGACGGCTTCTGGATGACAAACACACGGGAGTAAAATCCCAGACAGAGCTGTTCCGGTAGAACCGGGACGATCACCTCCTGGTCCGCCAGATATCGTATACTACCTTACAGACCTCCTCTGACGATCCCTGGGTGGATGGGTCAAAATTAAATTCTGAGGGGAGGGGAGAGAAGTTCTAATCGATAACCCCCTCTTAGTAGTTGGAGGATATAGGGGCTTCTGGAAATTTCCTCCCATTGAGGAACAAAATAGGAGTCTCCCCCTTACCCTGATCCTGGCATCACTTGGACTCCTTACTGGAGTTTTTGGAGCCAGGAAAGAGCAGACCTTCTGCCTATTTTTCCCATTCCCCTGCCTTCTGTTTGTGTCTTTCCTGGCCTTAAACTGGGGGGGCCACAAAAAAAAAAAAACACAACTTCCTGCCCTTCTCATTTTTGGCTTTAACCAGAAATTCTCCCTCCTTTTCGCAGATAGCGAAAAAACCTTATCTAGGCCGGGTCCAAAAAGTAAGGCACCCTCAAAGGGCAACTGCAGAGGCGTGATCTGGACAGGCGGTCCCCTCCCATGATTTTGACCGAGACAGCCCTTCTTGCCGAATTGAGAAGGGCCGCTGACTTAGCCGTGGTTCTGACAGTTTCCACTGCGGCATCTGCCAGGTATGCCACTGCCTTACGGATAATCTCCAGATAGTCTGTAACCTCTTTGGACCAGCTCTCCCTAGTGGCATGATCGGTTAGTCTATGGAGCCAAGAATCAACGTTTCTTGCTACACAGGCTGAGGCTAGTGCTGACACCATGGCCGCAGCTTTCGCACCCCAGGCCCTACATAGCAATGTCCCAGGCCTGGATCTGGTCTTTGATGTTGCCTGAGTCCTCAAAGGACAGATGGGATTTCTTTGAAACCTGTGATAGGGCTGCATCCAGTTTGGGGGTTTTGAAGAATTTCTCCTCCATGTCGTAAGTTTTAAGACCTCTTTTTCCGGGTCCTTCCACTCTTAGGATCTGGTGGACTGGCAGGACTTTGAACACAGCAAAGAGGTGCCTGTTCTGCCCGGAATCCTAGCTGCCCTGGCAAATTTTCCCCCTCCTCTAGGGAACTTCAGTCTGAATCTCCCTGCTCCACAAACTCCTCTACCTCAGAGTAGAGGGAGGGGGCTTAGTCTCTGGGTACCCCTCAGGCTCCGTGCAGATGTACCCTCCTGGGAGGAACACCCCCTCCCTAGAAGAAAAGACATCTGGTTTGATGCTATCATGTTGTTTTCAAGGACTGAAGAGTGGCTAACATTTCTGACTATACTGAGAGAAAATCCTTCATAACTGCTGAAGTATCCTTGCCCTACAGTTTGTGACTGCATCTGTAGCAGAAGGGCTTAGTGTGCTCAGGTGGTAGTTTCTCATTACAGTACACACACATTTTTGTCCTAGGCTAGAGGGTTTTTTTGGCTTTGGCCTATGGGTCCCCTGGGCAGATCCACTTGGTTCTGGGGAGACCAGAGAAAAAAAAAAAAATAGTATGCACTGTTAATATCTGTTCCTACCCCCTCCCCACAGGTGTGTAGGTCAGGCTTCCACCCTTTCCCCACCCCCAGACAGCAGAGATAGACTCACCACCTGTGGCCTTCTCCTGTGGCCACCACTGGTTCCTCCCCTCTCTCCATTCCTGCCCCTGTCCGGATTCCGCTGCAGGAAGCCCGAAATGAGAAGAAAGATTGTGGACCATCCACCTTGCCCCTCCGGGGCTTTACAGCCTCTGCAGTTCGCGTGGCAGCCGCCGCCATTTTGCCAGGGTGCAACACCGGAAGTGACGTCTGCCTCTTGGAAACGAGGCTGTGTGAGCATCAACGTCTGCGCATGTGCGGAGAGGTCCGCCGTAGCGCCCAACCAGGAAGATTGCTGGGGCCAGAGACTCCTGAAGGGCGCATGGCAGTCGCCTCTGCGATGCCTGGTGCCATTTTCCCGGAGTCTCTCCCCTGGAAGCGACACCCACCTCGTGAACCAAGGCCTGGGTTACCCCCACGTCCATGCAAGCAGGAAAGAGGCCCGCAACACCACCCAACCAGCCATGGAACTCGTGCGGCTCTAGCTGCCAGCCCCTTCACCCCCCAAAGCTCTGCAGCCCAGATGGTAAGTGGGGGGGGGGGGGGGGGGAATATGTCCACCGGCGCGCTGGGAACACTTCCCTGTGCAGAGATTTCCGGGCACAGGGGGAGAACCCTTGGGGGTGGGAATGAGAAGACCTTGACTGGACCCGCAGCCCTCCCCAGCCTTGGCGTCTAGCGACCAGGGGGAAGACCTTCCGCCTCCGACTCCAGGTCAGACTAAAAAACAACAAAATGTTTCGCTGCTGGGAAACACAATCAAGAACTCAGGTGCAGGGGGAAGGGTGGGGGGTTTTAACCGCATTGTTGATCGTTTTCTGTCAGGTGGACCAGTCATCTGTGTGCCGTCCTTGAAGCAGACTCGAGAAAAAGGAACTTTTTTTTGCTGGAGGAAGCTTTGTGGCCTGTCCCTTAAATTTCTTCCACTAATGAAAATTGGTGCTCTCACCATCAGTAGCATCATTGATGATGTTGTCATGAGCTGGTTCAAATATACTTCCCTTAAAGACCATGCAGATTAAATGCTTTTTAGACACAGGTTCCCCAGTCCAGCACTTTAGCTAAAGTGTACTATACATACAGTGCCTTGAAAAAGTATTCAAACCCCTTGAAATGTTCCACATTTTGTCATGTTACAACCAAAAACTTAAATGTATTTTATTGGGATTTTATGTGATAGACCAATACAAAGTGGCACATAACTGTGAAGTGGAAGGAAAATGATAAATGGTTTTCAACATTTTTTACAAATAAATATTTGAAAAAGCGTGGCGTGCATTTGTATTCAGTCCCCTTTCCTCTGACACCCCTAACAAAAATCTAGTGGAACCAACAGCCTTTAGAAGCAACCTAATTAGTAATTAGAGCTGTTCTACCCTCAGAGGTTTGTAAGAGAACCTTTGTGAACAAGCAGCATCATGAAGGCCAAGGAAGACACCAGACAGGTCAGGGATAAAGTTGTGGAGAAATTTAAAGCAGGGTTAGGTTATAAAAATAAATATCCAAAGCTTTGAACATCTCACGGAGCACTGTTCAATCCATCGTCTGAAAATGGAAAGAGTATGGCACAACTCAAACCTACCAAGACATGGCTGTCCACCTAATCGGACAGGCTGGGCAAGGAGAGCAATCAGAGAAGCAACCAAGAGGCTCATGGTAACTCTGGAGGAGCTGCAGAGATCCACAGCCCAAGTGGGAGAATCTGTCCGCAGGACAACTATTAGTCGTGCACTGCACAAATCTGGCCTTTATGGAAGAATGGCAAGAAGAAAGCCATTGTTGAAAGAAAGCGATAAGAAGTCCAGTTTGCAAGAAGCCATGTGGAGGACACAGCAAACATATGGAAGAAGGTGCTCTGGTCAGCTGAGACCAAAATTTAACTTTTTGGCCTAAAAGCAAAGCACTGCACATCACCCTGAACACACTATCCCCACCATGAAACAGGGTGGTGGCAGCATGATTTTGTTAAGATAATTTTCTTCAGCAGGGACAGGGAAAGCTGGTCAGAGTTGATGGGAAGATGGATGGAGCCAAATCTGAAGATGGGAAGATGGATGAAGGCAATCTTAGCAGAAAACCTGTTAGTCTGCAAAAGACTTGACTGGGTTGGAGATTCACCTTCTAGCAGGACAACAACCCTAAACATACAGCCAGAGCTACAATGGCACGGTTTAGATCAAAGCATATTCAGGTGTTAGAATGCGTTAATCTTTCACATCATACAAAAAATTGGGCTAACTTTACTGTTTATTTTTTTTTTTTATTCATTAGTGTATATTTTCCAAAAAAATTGCGTTTGAAAGACCGCTGCGCAAATACAGTGTGACAATGTTTCTCTTTATCTCCACCTAAGCGATGTTGCGATAAACTTGGCAGGCTGCCTATTTTTTTTTTTTTTTACAGCAGTCAGCAGTGAGCAGAGAACCCTCTGGACTGAATCGAGAAAATGCTGCGTTATGATCGGCGGGGAATAGAATCGCGATTTTGATTCTTTAATGGATACTCGTGCAGCTCTATGACCGGTCAGACATGGTTTGACAAAGCAAGGTCATGGCCAGAATCATTTAAAGGGCCCAAACCACCAGCTCCAGAAAGGGCTTCCAACTGATTATTGGTTGGGAACCTTAAACACGGGTGCATGCTCTATTGTTAAAAGTGTAAGTTCACCTTTTTGGAAAATGTTACTTGCTCCATCTGTATTTAGGGTGGAATATGTAACATATATACAGTTTCGCCGATCTGCCCTGCTCTGTAAAAGCAGGTGGGGGATCTTCTCTCCTTAAGAAAAAAAAAAAAAACGTTGTAGCTGTGTGGGGCTCTGCTCACACAGTCATTCAGTGTTTCCTGTAAATGAATAAACTACCTCTACTATTGCGGCTGATGGCTTGTAGTTCCCGATGAACTGTGAGGGTGCTGGCGAGTGGCTTCACAGTTCATGCATTCTCCCTGCTCTCAAGTAACCGCCTGCCCATATGAGGTATGAGCAAGACAGCCATCTTGAGTCTGCAGGAGCCCTGCATTGAACCTATGATCTGCTGATCACTGGTGCAATGCTCTGCAGGCTCCCTAGAAAAAAAAAAAACACATTTGTTTACCTGCAAAAAAAAATATATAATTTTTTTTATTTTTTATTAAAAAGGTGAACCTATCCTTTAAGGAGGATGCTTGATCACTTTGCTGGATCCACAGTGGGAAATGATCACTTCTGTACAAAATTCTCCCCAAATGGATATAATATTAATAAGTGCTTGGGGCCCAAAATCTGCAGAGGACCGCAGGCAAATCCAATAAAAAATATGCAGGAGAGGGCATGGGATCAGGTCTGTGGCCTTTGGAGTCAGCATATGACTGAGTGACCTGGGTCATAGAGTCTTGCATTATCATAGTAAAAACCTCAGACAAAAGGGAGAGAGTATGCACCACACCCAACAAACCTAAAGAGGACTTCAAGAAAGGGGTGGACTTCAAGAGCAGAGACCAGCAGGACTCCAGGCTGCAGATATCAGCATCATCAGTAAGTGCTCCATTATTATGAGTATGAGCTGAGGGCGCCTGATAAAACTAGACACTCCGCTTCCCCATCCAAAATCAACCATGCTGCGACTCCATGGTGATAGGGCAACATATTGGCATGGCCATAAATACTCATGAAGTCCACACAGCTAGAAGAAGGGGAGTTGAAGGACTCATGCACACTGCACATTTTTACAGATGCTTCTAGGGGTATCTGGCATATTTTTTCCCTGCCTCTAAATGCCCATCCATGTTAGCCTATGTGTCCAAGCACACATAGGCTTTTAGCAGCATTTAGTGGCAGGAGTGTTTAGAGGCAGGGGAAAAACCCTCTGCGTTCAGAAGCAGCAAAGTTTGAGCAGAAAAAAAGACGCCGCTAAACATGCTTCAGCATTAATTAATTTCAATGGCCAGAATAAATTATTTATTCTGGCCACTGAAATGAATTACCACCCAAGAGCTTGACGCCTGTAAAACCTTTAGAACACTTTTACAAGCCTCAGGCATTTTTTCTGTAAAATCGCTGCTGGCTTCTAGAAGAGTTAAAAAAAAAAAAAACGTCCAGTGTGCATGAGGTGGAATTGTTGGATGCAACCAAAACCACTATAGGTAGAATGCATCAAATATCTATGTTTCATGTGGCTCTTGCAAGCAGGATCAGCAGTGAAAAGATGCTTCCTTGATGTAGAATGGGAAAGAACATGGAACACACACATGTTGAGCACTCCACCCAGCAGATGCGGATAGCGCTTAGTCTCAGTGTTAACCCCTTCTGTGCAACCTAAGTATATAGAGTTGCTCCTAGTGGTTGGCTCAACCAGCCTAAATCACAAATTAAAGGGGCTGTAAACCCTCACGGTTTTTCACCTAAATGCATTCTATGCATTTAGGTGAAAAACCTTTTGTGTTCTTACCGGAGCCCGATCGTTCCAGCGACAGGGATGAGCACAGCTCCAGCCTCTGTCTCAGGTCTTCATTGGATCATCAGAAGACGCTCCTGTCGAAGTGTTAACTTCCGCAAACGGCCTGGACATCTCTGAGATGGTTGCAGTTCCATCTTTGTTAAAGAGGTTGTAAACCCTCACTGGTTTTTCACCTTAATGCCCCTTTTGTGCTGCAGCAGCCCCTAGAGCCCCCCTTTTTCTTACCTGAGCCTGATCGTTCCAGCGAGGGGGGCGAGCACAGCAGCTCCAGCCAATGTCTCGGGGTCTCATTGGATAGACTGATAGCAGCAGGAGCCAATGGCTCCAGCTACTGTCAATCAAATCCAGTGACACGGGAGACTGGGGTAGGGCCAAGCCCTGCTGTCTGCCAATGGACACAGCAGTAGGACTCAGGAGCGTGCCTGCACGAGTGGCCCCATGGAAAGCGGCTCCCTGTGGGGGCACTCAAGATAAGGAGGAGCCAGGAGCACGCGGGGGGACCCCAGAAAAGAAGATAATCAGAGCCACTCTGTGCAAAACCCCTGCACAGAGGAGGCAAGTATAACATGTTTGTTATTTCAAAAAATAAAAGTAAAAACAAAGCTTTACAATCACCTTAAGTCTTCAGAGACAAGGCAAGCGGTGAGGCATTACCAGCAGACTTAATGTGGAAATCACTCTACAGCTAACTTAACAGAACAGAGTCTGGAAAGCCCCCCCCGTGTGAAACTCAGTGCCTGAAGGTCACTTCCAGACAACCCCCCAAACGGCCAGTTAAATGGGGTCCTGAAGCACTACTTCAAAAGCTAGGCTCACATGGATTGCATAGGATAGTTGCAATCAAATACAACTGCAGCAGTGATGTAAAGAGATTGGAATGAGGATCAAAAAAATAGGTGAGTCTAACATATCAGAGCTGAGTTATAGTGGGAGAGGTTATCCTGGTATGGCCTATTTTTTTTTATTTTTTTTTTACCAGTGTTTAATTCTACCTTAGGCAACAGTATAACCTCTAGGAGTCCTCTCTTGAACCTGCATATCCACATAAACAGCTGAACCAAAACAAAAATTAGGATTTTTCCCTACAGCTTACCTGTAAAATCCTTTTCTTGGGAGTACATCACGGGACACAGAGCAGCTATGGTAATTACTATCAGGGTTATACGGACAGGAAGTCCCCCTCTATATAACCCCTGCCATACAGGAAGTATCTCAATTTTGTAGCAAGTAATACATTCTCAGACAAGAGGGGAGGGGCCTCTGTGTCCCGTGATGTACTCCAAGAAAAGGATTTTTATAGTTAAGCTGCAGGAAAGATCCTATCTTCTTTATCGTACATCACGAGACAGAGTAGCTATAGTAATCACTATCTGGGATGTCCCAAAGCAATGCTCCTGAGGGAAGGGAGACACACAATGCATCAGACATGAGGACCTATATCGCTGCCTGCAGCACACTGCATCCAAACGTAGCATCCTCCTAACGCCTTACATCCATTTGATAAAATGAATATAAGCTCTGATGACCAAGTAGCGGCCTTGCAAATCTGAGCCATAGAGGCTTGATGATGCACTGTCCATGAGGCACATTTATTATAACTTGGCGAATCCACTGGGAAATAGTTGATTTTGATGCTGCCTGCTCCTTCCTGAGCCCTTCTGGCAGCACAAAGTCGGTCTTCTGCAACTGAGCTGTCATTTTCAGCTCTTACCACATCTAGAGAATGCAACAATCTCTCCTCTGTAGAAAGAAGCTCTGGGAAAAAAGAAGGCAGTGTGATATCTTGGTTTAAGTGAAAACTGGATACCACTTTAGGCAGAAATGCCGGATGAGGATGCAACACCACCTTATCCTGATGTATAATCAAATATGGCTCTTTACAAATAAAAAGCTGCCAACTCTGGACACCCTGCTTGCCGAGGTCACTGCGAACAAAAAAACAAATTTCCTTTTCAAAAGGATCAGAGGAATATCCTGAATAGGCTCAAAAGGCTGTTTTTGCAAAGCAGGCAAGACCAGATTCAAATCCCACGGACACAAAGGTGGCCTCACTGGCGGAGTTATATGAACTACCCCTTGTATAAAGGCTCCAACCAAGGAATTTGAAGCAATTGGTCTTTGAAAAAAAATACAGATAAGGCCGAGATCTAACTCTTGATTGTACCTAAAGCCAGCTTCATTTCTACCCCCAAATGTAGAAATGAAGAATTCTTCCTATGACATGTACAGGATGCCATTTCCTGGCCTCACACCAGGAAATATAAGACTTCCAAACTATGTAGTAAATAGTCCTCAAAGCTGGTTTTCTCACATTTATCAGGGTAAGTCACCAGTGAGCCAAAAAGCCCTAGATTTTTAAAAATCCGGGCCTCAATAGCCAAACCCATAAATTTAGCGACTGTAAGGCAGGATGGAATACTGGACCTTGAGAGAGCAAGTCTGGATGGAGTGGAAGGGACCATGGTTTCCCCACTGCCAAACTTACAATTTCTGCGTACCAAGACCTTCTGGACCAAGCTGGGGCTACCAGTATTACTGGCTTCCCCTCTCTGATCCTGCGCAAAAGCTGCGGTAGAAGCTGAACTGGAGGAAACGCATAAATCAGAGAAAACTGATCCCAAGGAATCACAAAAGTATCTGCTCCGAATGTGAGCGAAGCCCTAGTCCTTGAGACAAACCTGTCCCAGTTTCTTGTTGAACCTGGATGCCAACAGATCTATGTTCGGGGTACCCCATCGTTGGCAAATTGCTCAAAAAACCTCGGGATGTAGGGACCACTCCCTTGGGGACAACTGATGGAGGCTCAAGAAGTCCGCCTGCCAATTCTCCACTCCTGGAATGGTACATGCATCTCTGCCCATGTCAGGATGTGGTCCACCTCCTCCTGGGCCACCTGACTACTGGTACCCCCATTGGTGGCTGATGTAAGCCACTGCCGTGGCATTGTCGGATTGAACAACCCTGTAATCTGGTAGTCCAAGATACAAGAGCCAGACGAGCTGCTCGAATATCTAGGACATTGATGGGTAAGGTTCTTTCCATCCCTGACCATTTCCCTTGGACAGTGGTTTCTTCCAGAACCGCTCCCCAGCCCGAGAGGATGGCATCCATGGTCACCACTCTCCAAGCTACTGGCAGGAAGGACTTTTCCCTTCTACAGATTCCTGGCTACCAACCACCTATTGAGACTGTTGCACCCCTGGGGACAGATACATCTGATGATCCAAAGCTTGGCTCTTCTTGTTCGAGGCGGACAGAATATAGTTCTGCAATGGTCTTGAATGTAATTGCGCATAGGGAACCCCTTCGAATGAAGCTACCATCTTCCCCAATAACATCATACAAAGGTGAATCGAGGGGCACTTTTTTCCTTTTACAGCCCAGACAAGATCCTTTATAGCATTGACTTTTGTCTGAGGCAAAAATACCTTTTCCTGGATTGTGTCTACAATCAGAGCCAAGCATTCCAGCCTTTGCACTGGCTGTAAGGCTGATTTCTTTAGGTTTAGAACCCAACCCAGGTATTTCAATAAATGAAGAGTCTAGGCCACATTCCAGCCTAAGCCTGCAGCCCACTGATCCATGAGTAAGAGATCATCTAGGTATGCTATTATTGGTATAATCTGGGCTCTTAGCCTTGCCAACACCGAGGCCAGAATCTTTGTGAATACCCGAGGGGCTGTGGCTAACCTGAAGGGCAATGCCACGAACTGAAAATAATGCTACTCTTGAACAGCAGAAACCTTTGGTGGGTGAGGCAACATGCAGATATGCATTCTTGAGGTCTATTGATGCCAGAAATTCTCCTCCCCTCCTCCGACTGACCGCATCGACTCTATATGAAAGAACCGAATGTTTAGAAATGGATTCAGATTTTTGAGATCTAGAATGGGTCTCATACCCATTTGGCTTTGGCACCGTGAAAAGATTTGAATAGAAGCCCTTGAACCTCTCGTCTGTCGCCACCTCTACAATTACACCTTGCGACCTCAAATAGTCTAGTGCCTGGAATAAAGACTTTCTTTTTAACAGGTCTGTAGGAACATTCGACTTTAGAAATCGAGATGTGGAAACTCCCGGAACTTTAGCTTGTAGCCTAGAGACACTGTGGAATTGACCTATCGGTCCTGGATCCCCTTTTCCTAGGCATCTAAAAATTGCAGAAGCCTTCCCCCCCACCCAAATGAAGGGGGGGAGCCCCTTCATGAGGAGGCCTTAGAACCTGGTTTGGCAGGTCTCTGGACCCAGTGCCTTTTCTCCCCTTGAGGCTTACTTCTTGATCCGGACGGCAGAGGCCGTAGAAACTGAAGGTTGAGGTACTAGGTGCCGGGGTGCTAGAGACCTTAAATGAAGGATGCTTATTCCTTCTCCTAACAGGTAAGAGCACACTCTTACCCCCTGAAATTTTCTGGATATACTTATCCAAATCGTCTCGGAACAAACATTCCCCATGAAAGGGAAAACCTGCCAATAGCTTTTTGCAAGGCAATTCCGCTGACCAATTCTTTAACCAAAGAATTCTGCGCATGTGCACAGACAAGAGAGCAAAGTGTGACACTTGCTGAATAGAATCCTTAAGAGCATCCACTACGAAGCATAAGGCCCGTGGGTAGGTCCGCCAACTCGTGAACAGATTCTCCTTGAGCAGGAATACTCTTATTGACTTGTTTAAACTGGTCCTTCAAAGGTTGACAAATTCTTATGGCCGCCGCAGCAGGTTGTGCTGCTGAGCCAGCAATAGCAAAAGAAGCTCTAAGTAAAGACTCCAGCTTTTTATCAGCCAGATCTTTAAAAACCTGGGCATTGTCTACAGGACAGGAAATAGCAGCATCAATTGCTGGCATACTCTACTTTTTTGTGAATTTTTCCTCTATTGGATACAAAAGTGAAAATCTTTTAGGAGGAATAAAAACTATCAGGATGATTCCAGTCTGCATATACTAACTGCTCCAGCAGCGGGTGCAAAGAGAAAGCATGAGAACTCTGCGGAGGCCACAAAGAACCCAAAGAGGAGAAGGAGGTTTCAGAAACCTCTACCGGAGGCAATTTTAATCCAGAACGGGACAATTGCATGGGGGATTGAACTAACAATCTCTGGGATTGAGAAGCTGAGAAAGGCTCTTCAGAGACTGACTCTTCGGACGAGGAATCATCTGCCTCACTCTCTTCCCTGTCATTCAGAGGCACTTCTACATCCTCTGCCCATTCCTGTTCCATTACTGGAGTCTCAGGAGAGGGGGAAGGAGATCTTTCGTCCAGGAGAAAAACTCCCTAAATGGCCAGAGAACATCAAGGTATGTAAAATATGCATCATTACACTTCCCTCTAGTGGGAAAGTCCAGGCAAAACATCCGAACTACTGAACAAAAAGTAAACATATATTCTTTTTTTCTCAAAGCTTAGCATTCCCACCGCAGGATACAACTGAAATAGCTCAGCCAGCTCCAATCTTCACCCATCACGGCGGGTCATGTCTCCTGTGGACCTTCAAGGACCAGGTCCCCCTTGAAACTTTGGGGTCCACACCCTTCATCCTGTAAAGCACCCTGCCGGAACAGCCTTTGGGTCTTTTATCTGTCCAAGGGTCCGGATCCCAGGGTCCAGTGCCCAAAGGGTCGCATTACACATTAAACCTCGCTATTTTGCGGTGTGTCCGGATGTGAAAGGCGGCGGATGTGTTGGAGAGGAGATCTGGGTATCCTGGAAACCATCCTTAACCATCCGTGTAGTTAAACACAAATATCCAACCAGATTACCTGCCTGTCGGGTTCCTTTATCCCTTCTGCTGCTGCCTGTACCTGTATTGTGAGGATTTGCCCCGTGATCTTCCAGGGGGCCACCGATACTCCACAGCCGCGGCCATCTTCCTGGACCATATCCTTCTGGAGGGAGCCATTCCTGGCCTGGAGGAGAGGGATCCATCTCATCACCCCTGCCTGCCCCTCCAGGTGCTTGGTGGGGCCCGATGATTTGTGGGGTCGCTGTAGCCATCGTAGCAGCCGTGGCCTAGTCTGGCCTAGCTAAGCCTGTTGCCCACCGCATTTTCCTACGCTGCCGGCCGGTGGAGGGGCATCGCGGCCGGCCTGAACTGCATTCGGGAGCACGGATGTGCACAAACACCCCACCATCCCTCCTGCTGAAAAAGACTTGGTCACCCGGAGGAGACTGCCTGTGTGGGCTGGCTAAGGAGTCCTGAGGCCCAGCACCCTTATCACCCACCTGCCTTCATCCGAGCTCCCTGGGCCTTTCCTGCATGGTGCCCCAGGCTCTGGATTGTCACCATCTGAGAGTTTAGTGGGGGACTGCTGGCAACTACTACCCCTGCTGCTCTGGGCCCTGAGATCCTGAGGCCTGTGCTGCATCGCTGCCCTGGTGAGTGCCTCTGTGGTGAACATTATTTCAGTGTCTGACTGGCTGTTGTGTGGCTGTGAGGGGCTCTCTTCTATAACATTGCTAACTATAGCTGAAGGCTAATATTCCTCTGCTCCATACTATCAACCTCTTGCCCTCTTGTTTCATGGGCCCTAAGCACCGGCTCAAAAACCCACCCATGCCAGGCCGCTCGACCCCTGCACCGGATACACAGCCTGACCCTTCTCTCATAGGGAGGCTGCAGGCCCTGCTTACCATGTTAGCTATGGAGCCTGAAGCTTCCCAGAGTTCAGTTCTCCCTGCCCCACCCTCCCAGGACAGCACTGCAGTGATCCTGGCTGCCATTGAACAAATCAAGACCTCCATGCTGGTGAGAATAGATCGCCTTGCTGAAGAATGTAATCTCATTAGAAACAACCTGGATAAGATCAGGGGCAGGCTGACTGAAATCGGAATCCAGAATTTCTGCCACTGAAGATCTCACAGCTACCCACACCAATACCATAGCGGACTTGCAATGCACAGTACAACAGCTTGTCGCTAAATCCGATGACACAGAGAACAGGGCCAGACGCAACAATGTTCGAGTCCTAGGTCTCCCGGAAGGGGAGGAGGGTGACCGACCGGCGGAGTTCGCGGAAGAATTCAAAAAACTTCTGGACCTCGCTGACATCTCCCCGACCTATGTTGTTGAGCGTGCCCACTGTGTACCCACAGGGCACTTTATCCCTGGTGCGAATCCCCGACCCTTCTTGGTTCGCTTCCTCAACTTCAGGGACCGCGACAGGATCCTTTCTGTAGCTCGCAAACACCCCTCACTTTCGTGCGGCAACTCCTCAATCCTATGGTTTCCAAATTTCTCAGCCAACCTGTAGCGCAAGAGGAAGTCCTTCAATGATGTCCGTAAGGCCTACATGAAAAGGACATTAAATATAGCATGTTGTATCCCAGCCGTCTCCGGTCTCCTCATAATGGCTCGGTCAGGTTCTTCGACTCCCCGGCTGATGCAGACGACTGGCTGAACAGTCTGCGGTGAGCACCAGATGCGATCCCTCACTACAAGTTACTCCCTAAAAGGTCATTCATAATGTTTTCATAAAAAATGTATCATTCTTCCGGATCCAGGCCAGGGGGGTGGTTTGTCCAGTTATCAGTCTGTTGTGTGGCCCCTTGGATCTTATCACCTAAAGTTGTTGCCAGTTGACCTCTGAACCCCCCCACGCAGGTCTTACCCATTACTTTAAGTGGGAGACTGATCTACCCCCCGGGAAATGGTATGTTTAAAATACCCGACTGCGATTTTTCTTTTGCTAAAGCCATTGTTCACTGGAGATCCTTCTAGTTCAAGACATGCATTTTTTCTACATTTTTCTACCCCAGAGCTACCTTGTTGGACATAACACACTGAAGTATCTAACCCCCTCAGTTTTTCTTTTAGTCTTTTTTATGCTGATTGAAGAGGCATCAGCGGCACTGAATCCCTGCACTTTGGAACTTTTTCACAGAAATCTGAAGTTAGGGGAACAAGATCCTGGCGCTACGTAGACCCTGGGTACGGCACTCATTTCATGCGACATACTCTAGTTATGCAAGGGGAGTGACCATCTTATTGAACAAATCCCTTGCATATAAGGTCCTACAACTACAAACTGATCAGGAGGGCCGATTCATAATCCTCTTGCTGGAGATCAGAGCGGTGGTCTATGCTTTGGTAAATGTATATGTTCCTCCTCCTTTTAACCAACGGATCCCCTACAGGATATATGAGCACTTAGCTACATTACAATTCTCCAGACTGTACATAGCTGGAGATTTGAATTCCATTTTGGAGCCATCCCCGGACTCGTCCAATCCAAATAGGGTGTTTTCACCAGACCTACTTCAATGGGCACAAGCAATTAATTACACTGAAATCTGGAGATGGAAGCACCAGACCACTAGGGCTTACTCCTTTCACTCCACCACTCATAAATCAGGCTCCAGAATCGACCTGGTCTTTGGTAACACCTGTGCCCCGGCGGCGGTGAGGGGGGTCTCGTACTTACCTGCAGGCCTCTCTGATCACGCACCCCTGGAGGTCACCTTGGGGTTGTCGGACACCAGGAGTCGAGATTGTTGGCGTTTAGCACCCAAATGGTTGCAGGACTCAAGGGTGGGGGAGGAGGTCTCTCCTAAACTACAACAATACTGGGAGAGTAATGAGGACTCAGCCTCAGCACAGGTAGTCTGGGACGCCTTTAAGGCCAAAACCAGGGGAGAATACATTTCAGCTATTAAAGCTGTTCGTTCTGAGATGTCCTGTCAGTTCCAGGCACTTGAGGAGGGAGAGACTGGGGCAGTGGAGGCTTTCTCTGGCTCCCCGACTTTGGATCACTTCAGCCAGCTAGCTGAAGCAAGAAGAGCATTGTCTCTACATCTTGCCTCGGCCATGCATCTGGATTTAAACTCTATGGCAGGGAGGATCTTTGAGTCCGGAGACAAAAATAGCAAACTTCTAGCGAATTTAGCTGCGGATTCTAAAATGCAGACAGTGGTGTCAGAAATTTGTGGTTCTGATGGTCGGGTGATCTCTGCTCCCGAGCTAATTTTAGATGAATTCAGATCCTTCTATGAAAAATTATTTAAGGCAGTCCCTGGCTGGCCTGAAGACCGGCGTAGGGAGTTTTTACATTCCCTGTACCTACCCACTCTTTCGCAGGAGGATCTTGAATTTTTAGACAAAGATTTTACCACCGAGGAGATAGAGGCAGCGATTTGCTCATTCCCCCGTGGCAAAACACCGGGACCAGATGGCCTACCTGGTGAGTGGTATAGAATGTATGCCTCATTAATTGCACCAAAACTGTTGAAGATCTTCTCTGAAAGTAAAAAACAGATGTCCTTGCCCCCTTCTATGTATCAGGCACACATAGTCCTCATCCCTAAGCCCGGCAAAGACATATCCCTCTGTACTTCCTATAGGCCGATCTCCTTACTAAACTACGACCTCAAGATCTTGACAAAAATATTAGCGACCAGGTTGCGGATGATTCTACCATCCATAATTAATATAGACCAGACTGGGCTCATGCCAGGGAAATCAACAGATATAAATCTACGTAGAGTGTTTACGCATCTTCAGCTACCTTCCACTGAGTCCTCCACGAGGATAATGGTTATACTAGACATTGAAAAGGCATTTGATTCAGTGGCATGGCCTTTTATGTCCTCGGTTCTAGAGGTTATGGGTTTTGGAGAAGTATTCCGTAGGTGGATTGATATTTTATATAAGGACCCGACAGCACAGATAAAACTTAATGGTGCTTTGTCAGCACTTTTCTCTGTTGAAAGAGGTACGAGGCAAGGCTGTCCGCTGTCGCCGGCTCTATTTGCTTTGGTGATGGAGCCTCTTGCATCGGCCCTCAGACAAGCGGATGGGGTTAGGGGCATACAGGTGGGATCCATACATGAGAAAGTTGCCTTATACACAGATGATCTTATCCTTTTCTTGAGTGACCCTGCTTAGTCCCTCCGAGAGACGCTGACCATTCTTTCAAATTTTACTAGTTGCTCAGGACTCAAGGTAAACTGGGATAAATCCCAAATTTTACCGATAGATAAAGCCACAAAGGACGTAGCAGATCCCAACCTCCCCTTATTATGGACAGACAAAATTAAATACCTAGGTATTCACATCTCCACATCTACCTCTGACTATTATACCCTTAACTTAGAACCACTGATACAAATGACGAAGACAAGATTGAAGGCATGGGCACATATCCCCCTCTCCTTGATCGGGAGGATTTATTTAAGATGAAGCTTCAGCCTGCCTTTCTCTATGCCCTCAGACATGCCCCTGTATGGATCCCCAAAAAAGTATTTTGCCTGATAAACACCATTCTATTATCTTTTCTCTGGGGCACCGGTCATCCAAGATTTAGGCTGACGGTGCTACAGAGACCTTGGGGAGAGGGAGGCCTGGCTTGCCCTGACCTCCATTCCTATTTTGTGGCAGCTCTGTTATCCCACACCCACAACTGGCTGGTCTCTGATGAGTCCAACGCAGCAGTGGTCCTGGAAGCAGCACAGCTGGGGTCGTATGAGGCGCTACAGAACCTACTTTATAGGGGTCCCAGAGCTCCCTTCCCTCTTACAACAGCAATGAGAGCAGTCATACAGGCGTGGTCGGTGGCGAATTCCATGCACCCCATACCCTCTGGACACATATCTCCGCATAGCCCTCTTTGGTTTAATCCGCATTTGTCAGAATTCGGGTCCATTCCCGACCCTGGTGTATGGGCATGCAAGGGCATCAAATATATAAATCAGATCTGTTTTGAAGGCCGACTACAGACTTTTGACAGGTTGAAACAACAACATAATTTACCTAACTCACATTTTTTTAGATTCCTGCAGCTTAGACACGCCTTTAACACTCAGTTTAAAAATGTTCAAGTGGCCTTTTACACCTCGAATCTGGAGACTCTGCTCAGGGACAAAGCTCTACCTAAGCCCTTGTCCACCATATATAAAGCGTTACTCCCTAACGTACACACAGGACTAGAAAACCTTAAGGCAAAGAGGGTGGTTGATTACCCTACACTAGACACAGAAGACTGGGAAGAGATGTGGGAGTGTCACTTATCACAGCTAGTATCAGCTAGAGATAAATTAGCGCAATTTAAAATAGTACATAAAGGTGTATTCTGATCAGAATCCCAAAACTATACCTCTCACACGTGTACAGATAGAGATAGCGGCGCTAATATAAATTGTGTAAAATAATGGGTCAGAGCAGCATAATGCCTATGACCCTCTACTTATACATAAAAATAATAATAGTGTCATGAAAAATATTATTTTTATCATGAAAAGAAATTTCTTTAACACCCAGTGAAAAGTGTGACTATAAATAATACATTACAAGAAATGAATGAATAAATTCAACAGTTGTTTTTCAATCTTCTTGTGTGAAAAAGGTGTATTACATGCCCATGCGCCTACACAAAATCTACCTGTCTATTCCTGCCTCTTGCTGGAGATGTAACTCATCCTCAGCGGACTTCATTCACATTTTCTGGAGCTGTCCTCAGATTGAAACTTTTTGGGTCGAGGGAACCAAATTTTATTTTGACTGTCACCATTGTTCCTGTGCCACTGTCTGTAGAGGTGTGTCTGCTGGGACTTGTGGAACCACTGGCCCCACGCCGGGCAATTAGAACCCTGCTAGGATTATTACTCTACTATGCCCGTAAGTCGGTAGTACTCAGATGGAAGGCCTCATCCGCACCCTCACCAAATTTTTGGAAGAAGTTAGTGAACGCGGCTCTGCCACTGTACAAGGCTACCTACCTGTCACGTGGTTGTGCATGAAATATGAGATATTTGGACGGATTCCCTGTCCACTAATGCAGACTCGATGGACGATTAGTAACGTTCTACTAAGTACTCAAATGGCATCTCTGATCTCATAACATCACTGAGTTGCTCGGTCAATAATTATGGGGAGGGGGGGGGGGATGCAAATATGTAACTGTAATGTACAATTTATTTCATAAGTAACTAAAGTAAGCTTTGTAGGGTATGTGTAGAATTGAAAGATTGCTTTGGTATTCTACACAGGTGGCTGAGTGTACAGTGGTTTAGTTTTTTTTTTTTATATCTTTATATCTAATGTGTTTTTTGTTTTTTTTTCTTAGTTTTGTAGTTGTAGTGACCGAGCCTGGGTATGCCCAATAGGCTCTGTATTGTTTTGTATTTACCTTGAAATTACAATAAAAACAACTACTTCCTGTATGGGAGGGGTTATATAGAGGGGGACTTCATGTCTTTTTGGAGTGCCAGTGTCCATTCATCTATAGGTGGCGTATAACCCAGATAGTAATTACTATAGCTGCTCTGTGTCCCGTGATGTACGATAACGTCTGTTTTAAGTGACAGACACTTTCAATTATATAAGTGCTAGCTTTAAATAAGTTACTTGTAGCTTACTTGTGCACTAAGAGCTTGAATGTCATGTTCAAAAGTTGTGTGCATACGCTGCATAGCTTCTGCAGTGTTAAGGTCTCTGCCAGTCTCTTCTGGAATCTGTTTATGCTTATCTTGTATTTGACCCAATGTTTCTCGAGCATCCTGATAGAAGCGGTGGAGCTCATAGGAGGCGGCTAGCATCTGGCTTCGTGTATCAATCATTTCTAGGAGATCAGCCCAAGCCTCATTAAGACCATCTTTCCATTCAGCAACAGTTGCATTTTCTGAATGTCCGGATGAAATAAGCTCATCAGCCATGAGGTTGACAGCATCCACCCTTTCCTGGCCAATATTACTAGTGTCACGAGAGAATTCACGGAACTTATCTCTCAGCATCTGGAAGACACAAGAAAAAGCACACATTTGAATACACTTGCAAACAAAACACTTAAAAGTTTTTTTTTTTCCCCTTTTATACTTACCTAGGTGGATGCAGCATGGCACCGATGCTGGATCTGTCCCTCGGCATCACTACACTGAGAACCAACGAGGAGAGCTGCTGTCAGTCAGCAGCTCTCCTCTCTGCTCTTCCACGTTCACTGGAGCGCTGAGCTGTGGAGGAGCAGGGATCGGCTGTCTGTCTCTCAGCAGCTTGCTGAGAGGCCGAGACAGGCATCAGTCCAAGCACCTGGCGGATCCAGACTTCACTGTAGTCATTACGTTGCTTGGACTGATTCCAGTGACGTCAGCAGAGAGCGGAATTCAGACCGCTCTCTGCTGAAAATGGGTCACAGGAGTGCAAAACGATTGGAAACTGTTGAGCCCTTACTGGACTTCTCCTTTATATGTACCCAAAACCTTACTCCCAAATGTGTAATTTTATTACTCAACATGCAAAATGTATAACTCACTGTTACATGTTCATAGTCTTGTCCTAACTCATGGGAAGCTGCTACCACTTCACGTTCTGAAATCCAGTGTTCCAGGTCTTCTACATCTCTTTTTAGTTGGCAGAGCCTTTGGTGTTCCTGCAGCTTGCCTCTTCTCTCTTCTGCCAAATCCTTTAGACTAGCATATAGCTTGTCAACTTGTCCTTGACGCAAGGTAATGCGGTCACTGAAAAACAAATATATATATATTAAATATATATATATACACATTGCTCAGCATAAATAAGTACACCCCTTTTGAAAAGTAAGATTTGACTCAATATCTCGAACACAAAAACAATTTCCAAAATTTTGTCAAAACTGAGTATTAGGGTTGTCCCAATACCACTTTTTTTAGGACCGAGTATAAGTACCGATACTTTTTTTCAAGTACGCGCCGATACCGATTCTTTTTTTTTTAATGTCACGTGACAGTTTTTTTTTTTAACAATGCTTTCTTTTTTTTCGGGGGGGGGGGGGGGGGGGGGTGAACGGTGTATGTCTGTGTGTTTTTTTTTTTCTATTTACAATTTTTATTTTTTACAATATTTTTTTTATTAATTTTTGCAATATGTTTTTTTTTTTTTTAATCAGCCCTCTTGGGGGGCTTTGGTGAGATATCAGGGGTCTTAACAGACCCCTGATATCTCCCCCTTGAGACAGAGAAAGAGACAGAGGATAGAGATTCCCCAGTCCCTTTCTCTGCAACCTCAGCTGCACTGAAAATGAATGGAGAGAAGGCAGCGGCTCCTCTCCATTCATAAACTGACACATCGTAATCACAGGAGATTACAATGTTTCAGTTATGTGAATAGACAGAGTCAGCTGACTCTGTCCATTCACAAAGGAAGGAGGAGGAGGACGGCGGAACGGAGGGGACAGCAGAGAGGCACAGCAGAACGGAGGTGGACAGAGAAGGAGAGGGGGACAGAGGAACGCAGGAACGGAACGGAGGGGGACAGATAAGGAGAGGGGAACAGAGGAACGGAACGGAGGGGGACAGAGAAGGAGAGGGGGACAGAGGAACGGAACGGAGGGGGTCAGAGAAGGAGAGGGGGACAGAGGAACGGAACGGAGGGGGACAGAGAAGGAGAGGGGGACAGAGGAATGGAACGGAGGGGGACAGAGGAACGGAATGGAGGGGGACAGAGAAAGAGAGGGGGACAGAGGAACAGAGTGGGCATGGAGGAGGATGAGGGGACAGTCAGCGGTGATCGTGTGGGGAAGTTACAAGCACCGATCACCGCTGTATGTCACTGAAAGCTGCGGGGGGGAAGCTTGTAACTCCCCCCCACGCCGATCACCGCTGACTGTCATAGTATCGGCGGAAGCATCGGGAGCATTTGCCCAAGTACAAGTACTTGGGCAAATGCTCGGTATCGGTGCCGATACCGATACTAGTATCGGTATCGGGACAACCCTACTGAGTATTATAGAACATTTGTTTAGCTCATTTCATAAAAACAGTTACTTACCGGTAACATCTTTTTTCCAGGAGTCTCTCAGGACAGCACAATAGAGAGACACTGGCTCCTCCCCTCTCAGGAAACACTGCCTTTCAAATCAATATTTAAATCTCACCATCCCGCCGGCCCCTCAGTTCTTCTGGCCAGCTGGGGAGACACAAGAATACGTCATACTAAACTTTATCTTACCTGATGATCTCATGCGATGAGTTCTCATAGATAGCCAACAATTTGGGTGGGTACCGGTGCTGTCCTGAAAGACTCCTAGAAAAGGATGTTACCGGTAAGTAACTCAGTTTTTCCCCATTCACTTTCAGGACAGCACCAGAGAGAGGATAAGCGAGCACCTTACCTTAGGGTGGGACTACTGCCTGCAGCACTTTATGCCCAAAGGCCTGGTCTTTGGCTGACAGCAGGTCCAACCTGTAGTGCTTCACAAACATGGTAAAGCTGGACCACGTTGCAGCCCTACAGATCTGTTCTGGAGAAGCACAAGCCCACTCTGCTTGAGAAGTCGCCACTGCCCTGGTGGAATGTGCCTTAATACCCTCCAGGGGCTCCAAGCCCCCCACCACCACCGCATAAGCTTGACTAATGGCCAACCTTAACCATCTGGCTATCCTACGTCTAGAGGCTCTGGACCCTTTCCTAGCCCCTGAAAATAACACAAAAAAGAAATCAGATTTCCTAAACGGTTTTGTACTAAGTACTGAAGGACGCAACTTCTAACATCCAATTTATGAAAAACATGTTCCAGTTCCCTCACAGGATTCGAACAGAAGGTAGGTAAAATAATTTCTTGGCCTCTACGGAAACTAGAGGCCACCTTTGGCAAAATGGCCGGATCCGTTTTAAAAATCAAATGGTCCGGGAAAACCTGAAAAAAGGTACCCTAATAGAGAGGGCTTAGAGTTCACTCACTCTCCTTGCCGTGGTGATCGCCACCAAAAACACCGTTTTGAGGGTGATCAATTTCAACGTACAGGACCCCAATGGCTCAAAGGGTTCCCCTGTAAGGGCCTGTAAAACTAAAGAAAGATCCCACACTGGGAAGGGGGAAGTTGTGACTGGCCTCTGTCTGCCTAAGGCTCTGAAAAACCTAGCTATCCAAGGATCTACTGCTAGCGGCTTTTCCAGGAAAACACTCAGGGCGGATACTTGTCCTTTCAAGGGCCAACACTGCTACAGAACTGCGTACATCAAAGGAGCTTTCTGTGCACCAACTATTGAAGCGTCTCCACACCTTTAGGTAGATAGCTTGCGTCTCCCTTTTTCTGCAACTACACGATCTGAGAAGCCCTTGCCCTTCAGCAATTCCTCCTCAGTAGCCACGCTGCGAGGTTCCACCGCTCCACCTGGGGACAACAGATTGGCCCCTGAGAAAAAAGATCCTCCTGGATAGATAGAATCCAAGGAGGTTCCACAGACAGACCCATCAAGATGGAGAATCACGGCCTCCTGGGCCAGTGTGGTGTGATCAGAATAAGGGTTGTGTCTTCCGACTGAAACTTTCTCAGAACTGCTGGAATCAGTAAAGGAGGGGGGAAAGCATAACACCAGCTCTGCGCCAGTGCATCCACCCCAGATGCTCCATCCCATCTGTTCAGGGAAAGAACAGGCGTCCTTTTATGTTCTCCCTCGAAGCGAGTAGGTCCACGCAAGGCACCTCCCCACTTCCGAGTGACCATCTCGAAGATGTCCTGGTTCAAAACCCAGTCGCCCTCCCTCAGCCTCTTTCTGCTGAGTAGGTCCACTACCTGGTTTTGTTCCCCCTTCAAATGTACCGCCGATAGAATGTTTGTTTCGGCCCATTTGAGGATGGATTCTGCCAGGACCCACAAGGAACTGTTCCTGGTACCCCCTTGCCTGTTGATATAGGCCACCGCTGAGGAGTTGTCCTAACGGACTCACACATGCTGTCCCTGGAGTTCTCTCTGAAAAGCTCTGAGTGCCAAGGCTATTGCCCTCAGTTCCCTCCAGTTCGAGGACTTCTTTGCATTTGCTCTCCACCTTGTACCAAGTACCTTGTACCAAACCTGTACCGCTCGCATCAGTCGTGACTGTCTTGGAGACTGTTAGAACCCACTCCAGGCCCTGTGTAAGATTAAACCCCTTTCTCCACCAACAGAGGGACCTCTTAACCTGACTCAGTACAGATATTAGAGAGTCCAGGGATCCTCAACTGTGGTCCCAAACCCTCAGGATAAACAGTTGTAGAGGGCGAAAATGCAGCTATGCCCACTGAACTCCCGGGAGCGTGGATGTCCGTAAGCCCAAAGCTGACATAGCTTTTCTTACTGAGACCTGACAGCTGCCCTGAAGCAACAACATTGCTTTGTCCACCTTCTGGATCTTTTCTAAGGGAAGGAGCACCTTTTGCTTTGTTGAATCCAACACGTAGCCCAGGAAGTTAACCTTTTGGGATGGATTTTTCCAGGTTCAAGAGCCACCCCAAGTTTTCTAGGATGTCTTGCTACCTGAAGATCCTGGGACAACTGCTCCGGGGAAGAGGCGAACAGAAATAGATCGTGCAAGTATGTGACTACCGAGATGCCGCTGAGCCGCAAGATAGCCAGGACCTCCACCATAACTTTGGTGAAGATGCAGGGGGAAAAAGAGGATAGCCCAAAGGGGAGTGCTTTGAACTGTAAATGGAACGTCCCTTCCATGGTTTTTACTGGCAGTCTAAGAAACTTCTGATCGGCGTCTTAAGTCTATCAACGCCATGAAGCAATTCGGGGGAAGAAGCGCCTTCACCGAGTAGACAGAGTCCATCGGGAATCTCTTGTAAGTAATTGAGACATTCAGAGGCTTCAGGTTCATGATAAGCCTGAACTTTCCGGAAGGTTTGCGGACCACAAAGATGTGGGAATAGAAGCCTCTCTCGGTCTCTTCTGCTGGGACTCGTACCACCACCTCTTGTTCCTCCAACTCCTGTAGGGAGGATAGAAGAGCTGATGATTTTTCTGCCCATTTTGGCAGCTCGGTGACAAGGAGTCTGTGCGGAGGAGGTTCTGAGAACTCCAGCCAGTAACCTCTTCTTTTGAACCCTAACACAAACTGGTTGGAGGTGATCATCCCCCACAATGGAAGGAAAGCCCCCAATCTTCCTCCCACCGTGGTTAACCCATCATTGGGTATTCTTGGGCTGTTCAGGAGGGTGAAAAATCGCCCCTCCACGTCCCTTGCCCTTATGTCCCCAAGCCTTTTTCTGTCATTGAGCTTTTGGGGCTTCAAAATTTCTCTGAGGGTAAGACTTTTTTAGTCTGCTCCCCAAATTTCCTTTTAATGGGAAAGGCCTTTTTCTTATCGGCCGTCCCAACCAAAACGGCCTCCAACCCTGGTCCAAACAAAAGATCCCGTGAGTGGAATCCCTCAGAGTTTAACTTTAGATGCGCTATCCCCTTGCCACGTCTTAAGCCATAAGGCCCTTTGTCCTGAGTTAGTCAGGGCTGAGGACCTTGCTGACTTGTGCACCGATTTGGCTGAAGCGTTCGCAATATATGCGACTCCGTTAAGTAGCATGGGGAAGGAAGACAAAATAGTTTCTTTTGGCATCCCTGTTTCAATGTGTGCCTCAATTTGAGTAAGCCAATATTCCATGTTGCAGGCCACCATTGTGACCGCCATGGCAGGCCTAAGGTTTCCCTGCAATGAGTCCCAAGACTTCAAGAGTGAGTCCATCCTTCTGTCCATGGGGTCTGAAAGAGCCCCCATTATCCTTGAAGGCCAGGTCTGTATGCCTGGAAACCTGAGAAAAGGCTACGTCTGATCTAGGAGATTTATTCCAGACTAGAGCCTCCTCTTCTGCAAAGGGAAACCTTTGTTTCAAAGCCCTTAAAAAGAAAGGTTTCCTTTCAGGATCTTGCCATTCCTTTTATGATCGACCAAGACATCATGGACTGGGAACTCCCTCCTTTTTTGTTCCCCCAGACCTTTGTACATCTGGTCATGGAGCGAGAACGCCTTATTTTCCTCTTGTATTCCCAAAGTGGTGTGGATAGCTCCTAAGAGATCCTCCGCTTCGTCAAGGGAAAGTTTGTAGCGAGAGATTCTAGTCGATTCCCCCTCCATCCGACTCCCCTTGGGAGTCTGAAGCGGCGCTGTCTGGTTCCTCCTCAATTTCCTCTCTGGAGTCCCCTGGTCTCTCTCCACTAACAGAGGGAGTATCCACTGGACTAGGTGTAACAACTCTGCTGCACTGGTGGAGGATTGCTCAGGGGCTGCGGCAACAGGAAACTAGAAAAGAGTGCCTTGAACGACTGAAAGGTGCTAGAAAGCTCCTTGACGGACGCCACCAAGTCCGTACCCTGTTCTTCTGCCTGCTCCCTCACTAACCCCTCAATGCACTCCTTACAGAGAGCCTTGGTCCAGGAATCCCCCATGGTAACTCTGCAAGAAGGACATTTCTTCTTAGAACCGTGGGGCGACTTGTTTTTGTCGGTGGCTTTCTGAAACACAGAGAGAGCAGCCATAAATATTTAAGCCCACCAGCGCTATCACAGAGGACCACTGGGAGTGCCCCCCCAGGACCAACCACTACCAGGATCACAGACACACTCCCCTTCCCCACCAACCACCAGGGAGGGGAAACACCCGTGGAGCTAACAGGGATAGGTAAGGGAACACCACACCAGGTTACCTCTTACCTTAGAGTGGCTGGTGCTGTTCTCTCCAGGACCTGCCCGCTAAGCCTCTGCCATGTCCTGCTGAGGATGGATGGTCGAACATGCCTTCTGGTAACTGTCTGTACAGCGAACGAACAGGCCGCACCAGCCCAGTGCTCGGTCCGTTCTCATAATCCGTGCCCGGAACAGGAAGACTCGGATTCGCCGGAAGTGCCTGCCCCCACCGGAACTGACGTCACCAGTCTGGCCCGGCCTATAGCTCCAACGCTGGCTGTATTACAGGGGGGACCTGGTGCACTTCCTGCAGCACCCCCCTGAACGGAAGAGAAGCCGACCTCCCCAGCCTTCCTCCTTCCCCAGGAGAAGCTGGGGTGTGCCGCCAACCCGGGCCCCCTAGCCACCAGGCAGCCTAAAGAGAGACCACAGTCTTCCCCCTTCTCAGGTATGTTTGGCCTCAGCCTCCCCATCTGTTTTGGCCCAGCCCCTTAGCGATGTCTCCCCTCCGGAGGAAACACCATAACTGAGGGGCCAGCGGGACGGTGAGATTTAAATATTGATTTGAAAGGCGGTGTTTCCTGAGGGGGAGGAGCCAGTGTCTCTCTATGGTACTGCCCTGAAAGATGAATGGGGACAGTAAGGTTAAAGCAGGCCTCCAGTCATTTTTTCAACTTTCAATCTATTAAATCTTCTGCCCTTGTTGTTTTAACTTTGGATAGTAAAAATAGGATTTTTATAACAGCTTACCTATAAAATCCTTTTCTTGGAGTACTTCACCCATTAACCCCTCCCATTACTGAGAGTACCTCAGTTTTTGTAGCAAAGCAATATACGTGTATCCAAAGAGGGGAGGAACCTCTATGTCCCGTGATGTACTCCAAGAAAAGGATTTTACAGGTAAGCTGTTATAAAAATCCTATTTTCTTTATCGTACATCACGGGACACAGAGCCATATTAGTAACTATATGGGATGTCCCAGAGCAATGCTATCTGAGGGGAGGGAAACACAAACAAAAGTAGGGCGCCATCAGACCTGAGGACCTATACTGCTGCCTGCAGCACACTGCGCCCAAAGGCAATATCCTCCTGTCTTTTACATCCACCTGATAGAATCTCGTGAATGTATGGACTGAAGACCAAGTTGCGGCCTTGCAGATTTGAGCCACGGAGGCTTGGTGATGCACTGCCCACGAAGCACTAACAGCCCTGGTGGAGTGCGCTTTGATTTGAAAAGGTGGAAGCTTCCTCTTCAAACCAAAAGCCTGAACAATCACTTGCCGAATCCACTTAGTAGATTTTGATGCTGCCTGTCCTTTCCAGGACTTTCAGGCAACACAAACAAAACACCCATTTTCCAAATCTGAGCAGTCACCTTCAAGTAGAATTTGACTGCTCTCACTACATCAAGAGAATCTGGCGACTTTTCTTCCGTGGAACAGGGTTCTGGAAAAAATGAAGGTAGAGCAATATCCTGGTTTATATGAAAACCTGGCACTACCTTCGGTAGAAAGTTAGGAAGATGACGCAATACCGCCTTATCCTTGTGAATAATTAAATATGGCTCTTTACAAGAAAGAGCTGCCAACTCTGATACCCTTCCTGCAGAAGATATAGCAACCAGAAAACTTAACTTCCCTGTCAAAAGGACCAAGGGAGTATGTCGTATCAGCTCAAAAGGCTGTTTTTTGTAAAGCCGACAAAACTAGATTCAGGTCCCAAGGTTTCAAGGATGACCCAAACGGCAGATTAAGGGGTTACCCTCTGTATGAAATTACGAACCAGAGAATGCAAGTGGTCGTTGGAACAATACCGATAAGGCCGAGACCTGACCTTTGATGGTACTCAAGGCCAGCTTCATCTCTAATCCCATTTGTAAAAAGGCAAGAATTCTACCTATAACATATTTTCTAGGATGCCAACCCCTGAATTCACACCAGGAAACATATGTCCTCCAGACTCTATAATAAATGACTCTGGAAGCTGGCTTCCTTGCATTAATCAAGGTAGATATCACTGAACCTGAAAGCCCACGATTCTTCAAAATGTGGGTTTCAATAGCCAAACCGTTAAATTTAGCGTTTGTAAGGTAGGATGGATTACTGGTCCCTGCGAGAGCAGGTCTGGACGTGGTGGTAGGGTCCATGGATCCCCTACTATCTTCCTTACGATCTCTGCATACCAGGACCTTCTGGGCCACAAGAAACACCGACTTCTTTTCCTGCTTGATCCTGCGGAGAAGACGAGGTAGCATCAGAATAGGAGAGAATGTATAAATCAGTGAGAACCGATCCCACAGGGTCACTAAGGCGTCCATTTCGCACGCGAGCGGATCCCTTGTTCTTGACGCAAAGTTGTCAACTTTGTTGTTGAGCCTGGACGCAAACAGATCCACATCCGGGACCCCCCCACCTTTGGTATATGACCAGGAAGATGTCGGGGTGAAGGGACCATTCCCCCGGGGACAACTGTTGGCGACTCAAGTAGTCCGCCTGCCCATTCTCTATCCTTGGAATGAAGATTGCCGATATGCATGGCACATGTTCTTCTGCCCAGGCTAGGATATGGTTTACCTCTCCCTGGGTTGCAGGACTTCTGGTGCCCCCTCGGTGAATGATATAAGGCACTGCTATGGCATTGTCGGATTGAATCCTGACCAGACAATACTGCAACCTGAACGTCCAGGCCCTTAGGGATAAATGTGCTGCCTGAATCTCTAGAATGTTGAAAGGCAAGGTCCTTTCGGTCCTGTACCATTTTCCTTGGACAGTCGCTTCTTCCAGGACTGCTCCCCAACCTGAAAGGCTGGCATCCGTTTCCACCTTCCAGGTAACTGGCATGAAGGATTTCCCCTTCTGCAGATTCTTGGATATCCTCCACCAACTGAGGCTCTGGCGCACTTTTGGCGACAGACGCATTGGAAAATCTAGCACTTGGACCTTCTTGTTCCAAGCAGATAGGATACTGCTTTGCAGCAGTCTCGAATGAAACTGAGCATAAGGAACTGCTTTGAAAGAAGCCACCATTTTTCCCAACAACCTCATGCAAAGGCGAATAGAAGGATCCTGACCACCTGAACCAGCACTTTTATGGAACTGATTTTTGCCTGGGGTAAAAAAACCTTTTCTGGGCTGTATCTATGATCAGACCCAAATACTCTAGTCTTCTTAATGGTTTTAAAGAAGATTTCTGTAGATTGAGGATCCAACCTAGGTATTCCAGGTAGTTGAGTGTGGTGACCATGCTTTGGCCTAAGCGGGCTACCGACCGGTCTTTCAAGAGCAGGTCGTCTAGGTATGCCACAATTGTTATACCTTGAGCCTTTAACTTTGCCAGAGGAGGGGCTAGAACTTTTTTAAACACCCAAGGTGCAGTAGCTAGACCGAAAGGCAAAGCTACAAACTGAAAATTTAGTTTTTCTACCTCGAAATGCAGATACTTCTGGTGAGTGGGGAAAATAGGCACATGGAGGTATGGATCCTTGATGTCAATTGACGCCAGAAGTTCTCCTCCTTGTAGGATGGAGACAACTGATCGGATTGAATCCATGCGGAAAGAGCGGATATTCAGGAATCGGTTTACATCTTTGATATCTAGAATGGGTCTGACATCTCCATATGGTTTTGGCACCGTGAAAAGGTTTGAATAAAACCCTAACCCCTGCCCTTCCATGACTTTTGAGACACAAGTCGGTCTAACGCTCGAAAGAGAATTTTTTTTCTGGATCTATGGGGACATTTGACCTGAGGAAAAGAGACAAACTCTCGGAACTCTAGTTTGTAACCTAGAGCTATTGTGGAGACCACCCATCTGTCTCGAAACTCTTCCTGCCAGACCCTTGAGAACGGCAGAAGCCTTCCCCCCACTCGAGTGAGCAGGGGGCCCTTTCATAAAGAGGATTTAGTATTCTGTCTTGTAGGGGGTTCCCTGCCCCGGGACTTCTTTTATCCCTGGGGTTGACCCTGAGGTTTACCTCTTGAACCTGACGACAAAGGCTGTCGCGACTGCCTGGAGGCTGATGCCCTCAGTCCTGGAGAAGCCGCCCGTTAAAATGAGGGACGTTTACTCCATTTCTTAACTGGCAAAAGGGTACTCTTTCCACTTGATATTGTTTGGATATATTTGTCCAAATCATCCTCAAATAGCCTTTCACCGCGGAAAGGAAAACCAGCCAGGAGCTTTTTGCATGGCGCTTCGGCTGACCAATTTTTCAACCATAAGATTCTACACATATGCACCAACCCAAGCATAAGGCGAGAAGTCTGAAGAATAGAATCTATCATTGCATCAATTGCAAAACACAAAGCCCCTGGCAACTCGGCTAAATCCTGGGCCTGCTGATCAGGGATAACCCTTGAGCATCTGTCTCAACTGGTCCCTCAAAGACTGACATACCCCAATTGCCGCCACTGCAGGTTGAGCCACTAAACCTCCCAAAGAAAAAATGTTTTTTAGCAGGAATTCAACTTTTTATCGGTTGGATCCCTAAGCATTTGAGCGTTGTCAACCGGACAAGTCAAATTTTTATTCACATCAATTGCTGGTATACCCCATTTTTTAGTTAATTTTTCCTTCATAGGATAAAGCGTTGAAAACTTTTTAGGAGGAAAAAAAATGCTTATCTGGGTGAACCCACTCAGAATACATAAGTTGTTCCAGCAATGAATGGACGGGAAAGGCCTGCAAAGCTTGAGGAGGCTTTAGTGAACCCAAACAAGAAGTGGGCTTTTCAGCCGACTCAGTTAAAGGTAGGATAAATCTGAAGCGAACCATTTCAATAAGAGATTGCACCAGCAATTTCTCAGAGTGTGAAGCTTAAGCTGCTTCATCCACACTTGATCCCTTGGAAGAGGATTCATCTTCTCCCTCTCACTGTTCCTCTGTTTGAGGGTCCTGGGTGGTAGAAGGGGACCTAATGCGCTTTCTCCCATTCTGGGAAGATCCGATTAAAGCCGTTAACCTTTCTTCGAATCCTATCATAGCTGAGGAGAAAACATCCTCAGTAATAAAGACAGGGGCTGAAATGTTGTAAACAGTGGCAACACTTGCCGAACCCGATGGCTCACTCTGACTGGCCTGCCCACTTCCTTTAGGGGAGGATGGTGCTGCATAAGCAAGACCAGGGTCCCCAGAGCCCAAGGGTAACACTTTTGGGTTCTTTTTTGGGGTGTTTACACCTTCCCCTCTGCCAAACACAGAGGTATTGACAGAAAAAAATGCACCCACTGCTGAGCAAATAGTCCAGCAACTGCTATCAACGCTCAGCCTGATGCAAAGTAAACGTGCCTGGGGAATGCCTGTGTCCCCGTCTGCTGTGTCCCTCCGTTAGGCAAACGCAGCCTGCAAATGCTGTATTTATAGCCTACACAGTCCTGTGTGTGGACGCTGAAGCACGCGGATGCCGCGCTAAGCCACGCCTCCCGCCTCCGTGCCCCCCCCTACTCTTTTTAAAAGAGATTGTTTTCCCGCGCGAGTGGCCTCCGATTGACTGGCTCGGCATGTGGGGGGAGGGGGCAGAGGAGGAGAGCTGAATCTGAAGGGAGGATGGAGAAGGAAAGAACTGCCGCCTGCAGCTGTGTAGGAGGGAGCAGAGCGGCATACCGCCAATCGTTCCGGGCTCCCTCTGCTTCCTGGAGAGGGGAGCCCTGGTGGGGGATGTATTAAGAAAAAAAAACCCAAAATCTTGCCAGAGGCTTGGGACTGGAGGAAGCCTGCAGCTTCTGCTGACAGAACGAGATCTGACAAGCATGGAACAGGTACGTGCTCTTGACAGCCCCTGGTGGTGACTTTAGGCATGACAAGGTTTACTTAAAGGAGAAAACCCATAAGAACTTAAAAATTCTTTAGGAATCTCCATTTACCTTATCATGCTGCAGGGTTCTGTGGTAAACCAAACAGACCCAATCTTCACCCCTCACGGCGGGCTCCATTAGAAAACCAAAGCACTGGATCCCGGGGTCCAGCTCTCTAAAAAGAGAAGCGTTACAGGCTAAACCTCGTTTCTTCCGACACGAGGCCCGGGTACCATTCAATTCGGCCAAAAGAGACACTTTGAATGGATCCAGCTGCATGGCTTGCCCCAGCAAGGATTACTCCAGCAGAGCTCAGCATAGCACATCTTTACTTGTGACCAACACCTTAGACACTGGCAAAAAAACTGAGGTACTCCCAGTAATGGGAGGGTTTATATAGGGAGTAAACTTCCTGTCTTAGGGTGTGCCAGTGTCCATCACCTAAAGGTGGCCTATATAACCCATATAGTTACTACTATGGCTCATTGTCCCGTGATGTACGATAAACTATTTTTTTTCTGCCAGTAAATACCTTATACAGCCCACTTCCTGTTTCTTGTCTGGTAAAAAGCCTAGGCTTATGAAATCATGCACAGCTCATGCTCACTCTTGCAAGAGTTTCCCAGGAAGGGAGGGGGAGGAGTCATAAGAGGGCCAATGAGAGCTACAGAGCTGGAGGTGTGCCTCTGTGTAAATCCAGGAAGTGAAAAGGCAGCAGTTTCAGCTGCCCACAGTTAAAATGGATGCAGCCAGACTCAGTGGAGGGAGATTTCTGCAGCATATTTGGCAAGTACAGAATCACAGTATATATAAAATAATACGCAAAGTGGTTGGAGGGAAGCTTCAGAAAGAGGTTTTAATTACAAATAATGTGAGCAGACTGCAGTTCCTCTTTAATAATATAACTTAGATTACAAAATCTTCAGATTTACGCGAATTAGTTGATGCAAAAATGAATACACCCCACAACACAAACTACTACATCTAGTATTTTGTATGACCTCAAATGATTTGTAAAGATGGCACCAAGTCTTCTAGGCATGGAATAAACAAGTTGGCAACATATTGCAACATCTATATTTTTCTATTCTTCAAGAATGACCTCTTTTAGAGTCTGGATGCTGGATGGAGAGTGATGCTCAACTTGTTTCTCTTTAGAATTCCCCATAGGTGTTCGATTGGGTTCAGATCAGGAGACATACTTGGCCACTGAATCACTTTCACCCTGTTTTTCAGAAGTGCAACAGTGGCCTTAGATGTGTGTTTTGGAGCAGTCATGTTGGAAAAGTGCACGACGACCACGGGCACTGAGTGATGGTAACATCTTCTCTTCATCATAGCATTAATGAAATGCAGCTCCCCAATACCAGCAGCACTCATGCAGCCCCACAGAAGGACACTGCCACCACCATGTTTCACTGTAGGCACCGTGCATTTTTCTCTGTGCTCCACACCTTTGTGACGCCATAAAGTTTTGAAGCCATCAGTTCCAAAAACATTTATCTTGGTCTCATCACCCCAGAGTAGAGTTCCAGTAGTCTTTTTTAGCATGGGTCCTGGCAAATTCTAGGCATGCGTTTTGTGCATGGGCTTTAGGAAAGGCTTCCTTCATGGAGGACAACCATGCATGTCGTTCCTCTGCAGTGTACGCCGTATGCTGTCATGGAAAACAACAACTCCAGTTTGGCTTTTTACTTCTTTAGCCAACTGCAGTGAACTTGCATGGCGATTTTCTTCAACCCTTCTCATCAGAAGACGCTTCTGTCGAACTGTTAACTTCCGCAAATGGCCTAGATGTCTCTGAGATGGTTGCAATTCCATCTTTGTTAAAGGGGTTGTAAACACTCACAGTTTTTCACCTGAATGCATTTTGATTGACAGCAGCGGGAGCCATTGACAGCATCAAATCCAGTGACACAGGAGCTAGGGCCGAGCCTGCACGAGTGCCCCGATGGAAAGCGGCTCTCAGTGGGGCACTCAAGAAGAGGAGGAGGAGTGCTGCGGGGGGACCCCAGAAAAGAAGGATCGGGGCCACTCTGTGCAAAGGAGGAGGCAAGTACAACATGTTTGTTATTTAAAAAAAATACCTAAGCTTTACTATCACTTTAAATTCTGGTATTACTTTTGTACAGTATTCTGACTGACAAGTAAAGCTTTGCTGATCTTCTTATAGCCTTCACCTTTCTTTTGTAAAGAAATTTTCTCTCTCAGGCCTTGACATTTTTCCTCCATGTGGTACCATTGACAGCAATAATAAAAAAAAAAACCCTGCAAAACAATGGCATAATATGCTAGTATGCATAGCATGCTAGCACATTATGAAATACTTACCTTAGAACAAAGTCCCGCTGAGGGGGCTGACATGTTCCCCTTGGATTTCTTCCAGGTTTGCGGGCTCTGGCGCTGTGAGTGGCCGGAGCTGCAATGACGTCAATGCGCGTGGGATCCCTCGGTTCTGGCAGAAGATCTGAAGTTCCGGCATGATATGCCAGACCTTCAGAATGCTCACGTCAGCGGCTGCATGCAGGGTAAATATCTCCTAAACAGTGTACGTTTAGGAGATATTTTACCTACAGGTAAAAATCACAAAGCAGGGTATACAACCTCTAAGTAACCCCCTTTTATAACAAACTGTCTGCTGGACACCTGTTTAATGAATTAGACTCACCCGTAGTTGAATTATTGTTAATTAGGATTTTGTCGTCTAAAATTTTGCTTTGTTCCTAAGACTTTCATTGGGGTGCATTCATTTTTGCAACATGGTCTTGAATGAATTTGTTATGAAAAACACTTTTTTCTGTGTACAAATTAACAAATCTTGGTTGCAATAAATGGCCCGCATTTATGGGAGTATTTTGTAGTATAGTGTCCCATAGCAAATGTTGATTCAATATACACACAAACACTGCATCTATATCGCTCTAGTTATATAGTTTTTTTTTTTTTTTTTACACACAGATACATACACACACTGTTTATAGACTCAATCCGTTTGGGTATATAACGATTGAAACACTTTGCAGATAACCATTTTTTATAGCAATGTAAAATGAAGAAGGTAACATTTCAGATTTTATCTACATACCTCTCTGGGTGGCTCCTGGAAACCATATCCCTGCTAGAGTTGGCCAGCTGATGGATAGTTTCAGCATAGTCATCAAGAGCTTGCTCCATCAGTAGATGTTTCTTTAGCATAGCCTGAGCACCCATCTCATCCTATAGGAGTAAAAAAAAAAAAAAATATATATTGGAGGCTAAAGGCAACTGGCACAGAAGAGCGAAATCACCACTTGGGCTGCAGGTATACGCCCAGACAGGTTTATATATTGCTCTGGAAAAACAGTACTCTGCATGAAGATTTAAATAACAAACCTTGGCCTTTTCCTCAGACATCATGTGCAGTTCCTGTTCTCCCATCCAAGCTTCAGCCTCTGCTGCATCAGCATAAAACTGTTGTGCAGAATGGGACTCCTCTAGACGTGCATGCCGCTTTCCTGCCTCAGTGGTAAGCTCCTGCCATGTACTCCGTAGCAACTCCAGTCTCTCACCTATCTCCTGAGCATCTAGAGAACTGTTCTTCACCGTAGATTTCCCTCTTTCCAAGATATCATCGATTCGAGGTTGGTGTCCTTGAATTTCCTTTTGCAGTGTCTGTCAGAGCGGAGTCAAGAAATTACAAAAGAAATAGAGGGGAGTCGTCATAAAAATTGAGGAGTTGTATAAGTTAGCCAACACCCAGTCGCCCTATAAAAATGTCAAAGGTAAAATATAACCTGCTTTGCAAAGCAGTGGTAAGGCCTCATGTACCCTGGACGTTCTAAAAAAGCCAGTAGCGTTAACCTGTAGAATGAGTTTTGCAGCGTTTTTGCAGTAACCTTTCAGGGTTTGCATTTTTTAGCTTTTTTTAAAAAAAAAAATTATATTACCACAAAAAAATGCTGATAAGCGCAGAATAGCCGTGTTTTTCAGTGTTTTTAAGCTTTTATCAGAGTTAGAGTGTTTCTACAGCTGAAAAACTATTAAAACACAATAGTTCTGGGAAGGGGGGGTCCTAGCCAGAAAACGCCCAGGCCAAAAAACGCTGATAAAAACCCATGTGTGCATGGACACCTAGGATGACATGCTGGGGAGTTTACTGGCTACAGAAAAAAAATGCCTGAAGCTAAACACGGCAGCTGTAAAAACATCCTGTGTGCATGAGGCTCAAATCTTACATGGTCCAAATTCATTTAATGCCAAACCCACAAATTCTTTAATGCCAAACTGACAAGATGTGATGGCAATTTTAGAGTGGGGAAACATTTAACAGTTGACATCTACTAGAAAAACAAAACAAAAAAAACAACAAAAAAACACAAGGACTTCTCAAGGTGCCAAATGTCCCAACATGCCTTGCCAGACAGTAGTTCATAACAAATTCTCACACATCTACCTCCATGGGAGATTGTGCAGGTATCAGAATCTCTAAAAGCATTTGCTGAAAGTTATAACTTATGAGGTAAACATCTGTAGAAGAATTTAGGTGGCATATGGAAGATTTCCATGGTCAGAAAAACAAACAGAAAAAGAATTTCCTGTTAAAGAAGCATTGCTAAAGAAAAAGACAGATATACAAAGTGCAATCCAACCTGATGGGATTTACTTAAACACCAGAACTTATGGACCAATACTTACTATAGTGCTACATTGCAATTAGCCATATAAAGCCAGGGTTTTCATACTGTGCCTCACCTGGTTTTTCTTTATGAGTAGCTGTACAGTAGGAAGATCTTTCCCATGCTCTGTAGATATGGCCATTGGCATTCTCTCCTTAACCCAAAGCTTAGGAAAAGAAAACAAAAAAACAAAAACAAAAAAAGACAACTTCAGAATTCCATTTTTTACATGTCTACAGTATATGTCACAGCATCTAAGTTTATGAAGTTAAAAGAGAACACTCCTTACAATTTCATCTTCCAAATCCCTGTTAAATTGGTGACCCTCCTTAGAAGCCAACAACAATTTCCTTCGATCACCGAGTGGTGCACGTAGTGTTGAGAATTTGTCTTCTACCATTTTGTGCTTAGAATCAACTTCTACTATGTTTGCATCTTCCTGACCCAAAGCCTGGGCCTGACTCTGGATAGCCTCCAGCTCCTTTGCCCTCACTTCCATTTGATTCTCCAGCATCTGAAATCATACACGGACAGAGCTTTCAAGTTCATGCACCAAGTAGACACTTTTCCAAAACCACTACCATTTAAAACTTAAATAGATTATTTTCTAACTTTCTCTACACAGAAGTTACATCTTTCAGCATGTATATTAGAACCAGTCAAATATTGCTGGTATATTTGCTTTACTTCACAATTTTCTATGCAAAATACACACATACAAAAATGGAAGATGGCTAAAATTGTAAAAAATGTATATATGTGTATATATGGTGTTTTGGGAAACAAAAAAAAAATCTAAGGTTTAAAAAATAAAAAAAAAATCCTGCACCTGTTGCTTGTTGAGTAGAATGTTTACACTGGTAAGATCTTTCCCATAATCATCTGAATTAAGTTGTTCTTCAAGATTTTGTAACCAACTTTCCAGCGCAGAGCAGCTTTGTGTGAACAGTTCTGCCCTGTTGGCATCAAAAAGGCACTGTGCTTTACTCTGAGTAGTGGATTCCAGGTCATTCCATTGGCTATGAAGGGTATCCAACTTTTCTCTCACCACTGTTTCCAATTCTGGCTTTTCAGCAATGAGCTGTTGCCCTTCCTGAAATTGGAAAAGGGATAAAAACATTTTTAGCAGTGGAGAGGTTACAGATAAAATGCATTTTTCACATTATATTGTGGCTTTAATTTCTGAGGCCTACTTCTAGCCACTCTTAAAACTTAGACTCTTCTCTTAATAACAATAAATACAAGCAGACAGATATTTTTATTTATTGAATAACATTAGAATCTACTAAGAAGCATGAGGTTATGGTTTTAAATGTAATGCAAATTAGGTCAATGCAAACAATGGGTTATTCTCATGCCATGAATCGAATACACTTTATTTCACCTTGTCTATTTTGTCTAGCCAGTCTTTATTTGAAGCCAGTTCAGCCATAAATGCCTGGTGCTTTTGCCACTTGCTGTGCAGATTACGGGCCTCATCATACGAGACATCCTGAGCCGTCAACATCTTCTCATTGATCCACAAAGTAAGCTGGGGAAAGACAGTGTGCTAAGTACAAAACAGGACTACTACATTCTAAAAGACATACCTTTTAGGAGTTTCCAGTCTTATCTGGCTTTATCATAGGCATATTAGACACAAGTACATTTAGCAAAAAATACTAACTTCTTGACAGTCCTGGAGAAAGTGCTGGAGGTCACGATTATCTTTTAGGCGAGTTAAAACTTCAGCAGCTGTTGCTCGGTTTTTCTTGTGTCTAGGAAATACACAATCTTATAAATTTACAAAAATAAAAAAGATCCAGGTCAATGTATTATATTTTGAGAAAGGCCTGCATCTTAATGTTAGCAAATTTAAAATTACTATGTGAAAGAGAAATACTAAAAAGTCAAGCCTACCTTTTATCAATAGACGTGACTTTCTCCTGAATCTTCTCAGAGTTGACATTTTGCTCTTGGATGAGTTTTTTGCCTGACTCCACCAGCCCTCGGATCTTTTCATCATTAGCATCCATGGTGGTCATGAAGTCCTCATGACGTTTTATTGCAGCCTCAGCTGCCTCAAGTGTTGTCGGCAGTTCTATGTGGGATAGCACATATTCCTAAAATATAAACAAGTTGTAGATGTACAAAATCAATACAGGCTCATTCATGAAGCTAAAATAGCATGTCGGATACAGATCTTTCCGTGTCAACGCATGTATTTTAGATTTCATTGCATTTTCACAATGAATTCCCTAGTGAACATAGTGGTCATGCATACATAATCCAGCTCAGTGCTAACACAGAAGTATCAAGAATGGTGCAGGTAGGCATACAGCTATAACTACAACATAATCATGTGTTTCAATGTGCTATGGGATTGTATGATTATCCTAAAAAGTCCATAGGTCCAAAGATATTCATGGCCCAGATGGAAGGCCTGGTAGAAGCTTGTCGATGGAAACACACATTAACTAGAGCATATTCTTGTTTTTCAACTTCTTATAAGACTGCTTCCCATATAGATCTAGCTTTTGCCAATATTAGCAGACATGGTAGATGCCAAATATTTGCCTAGCGGGTTATCTGACCATGCTCCGCTAATGCTTACATTTAGTCTTCATTACTCTCGAGATGCAGAAAAGTGGAGATTGGGAACCCACTGGGGTTCACATCCAGATATGGTTAATAAAATTCTGTCCCTTTTAGTGGAGTACTGGGAATTTAATGTAGGGTCCTCCACCTCAGCAATAACATAGGATGCCTTCAAGGCCTATACAAGTAGACAGTACATATCCCTTATTAAGGCGGTTAATAGGGCCCAACGAGCAAAAAGCGATGCTTTGCAGGCCACAGTGAACAAAAAAACAGCTCAATATTCTGAGGATCCTACAGAGGTCAACTTTAATGCTTTACTCCATGGAAAATGGACCCTGGATCTGCATATGGCTGAGGCTACGAGGATGGATCTATATAAAAATAAACACAAGTTCTTCAAGCACAGGGATCGTAATGGTCGTTTTTTGGCCAGGATGGCTAAACATGAACAGACTAGTATTCCGATTTTGGAAATACGTACCCCCCCTCAGGAGATATGGCTAGTACACAATCTAAAATTTTGGAGACCTTTCGCTAATTTTATCAGACACTATATACTTCCCAGTTGACTCCTGATTTTCAGCCAGCTGACTTAGCGGCTTGGCTGGACCCAATTGCACTGGCTTGGTTAACAGACAGTGAGAGGGAAATGCTAATACGCCCTATAACATCGGAGGTGGTCCTTTCAGTCATTGGTTCCTTTCCATTGGGGAAGTCTCCAGGACCGGATGGCCTTCCTATTGAATTCTACAAGGCCCATAGTGACTTTCATGCTCCTGTATTGGCTTCTCTTTATTCTAATTGTTTGAAAGAGGGAGCTTTGCTTGACTCAATGAGTTATGCCCACATAATCTTAATTCACAAGCCCCCAAAAGATCCATCCTCTTGTGCCTCATACACGCCTATTGCCCTTTTGAATGTAGATTTTAAGATCGACAAAACTTATTTTCTGACGACTGCAACCAATGATGCCTAGCATTATTGATTCAGATCAAACAGGGTTTATGGCTGGGAGGGTCACTGATGTGAATTTGTGGAGACTATACACCAATATTCATGCCTCACATCTTAATATAGGATCTAGAGTTGTTGCCTCTAGATATAGAGAAGGCTTTTGATACTCTTGAATGGCCCTTTTTATGGGAGGTACTCTGCAGAATGGGCTTTCCAATGGTATTTATAAAATGGTTGCAGGTCCCATAGCTGCAGCGAAAATGAGGGGAGAGTTGTTGTCAACAACTTTTTCATTATTTAGGGGAACTCGGCAGGGCTGTCCTCAGTCTCCGACCCTCTTCGCTATTGCTATGGAGCCTGTGGCAGAGGCTCTCCACATTTCCCCCCAATATAAAGGATGGCTTGGTTGGAGGAGAGGGTAGCCTTGTATGCAGATGATCTTTTATTTTTGAATGACGCCGGACCCTCTCTCCAAGGGGCCCTACAGATATTGGATTCCTTTTCAGCGGTTACCGGGCTGAAGGTAAATTGGACCAAGTCCTTGCTGTTCCCAATAGACATCGTGGCTCGTAGCATGGCTTCGAAGGATACTCCATTGCAGTGGGTAGAGAATTTCAAGTACCTCGGAGTTGTAATTTCCCGCCATGCTTCTGAATTTATTTCCTGGAATCTGACCACAATCTTGGGAGATATTGAGTCAAAGTTTAAAGCGGAAGTCTTTGCCATTATCCTTACTAGGACGTATTAATCTTTTAAAAATGAAAATTATACCAACATTTATATATCTTTTTAGACACTCTCCTCAGTGGCTCCCTGTCTCCTTTTTTACCAGATTAAATCAACTTTTTTCATCTTTATGGGGATCAAAGAACCCCAGGTATAAACTAACCACTCTGATGCGCCCTTGTGACCAGGGGGGTTTAGCTTTTCCAGATTTATATAAATATTTTCTGTCCACTGAGCTGGTTACGGCCACATGGTCCAGGTTTATCTAATTCTTCTACTCGGTTGGAAGCAGCGGTGGTAGGTTCTATAGAAGTTCTTAAGGTACTTGTATTTAGGAGCCACAGGGCACCCTACCAGTTGGCCGCCTCAATGCTCACCACTATTCGAGTTTGGGAGGCTGGCCTTGGATCCAAGCATTATCCTAAGGGTGCGATTTCCCCAAATGCCCCCTATGGCTTAAGCCTACTCTTCCCCAGTTTTGTAAATTACCAGAGCCCATTGCATGGACCAAGTATAATATCAAACTACTTTCTTGGGTGGTTACTGATCGAAAATTGGCGACTTTCACTACACTTACCTCAACTTTTAATTTGCCTAGTTCCCATTTATTTAGATATTTCCGGCTTTCCCATACTTTTCATGCTCAGTTTCCACAAGATAGTATAATGATTATACAATCAACTCTAGAATCAGTACTTAGGTCTGAATGTTTTGAGAGGTCCACCTCAAGACTGTAGTCTCATCTTATTTTAATTTCCATCCTGCCATTAGAGGGTCTTAGAGCTAGGTGGATGCAAGACATACCAAATCTGGACATGGAAGATTGGAGGAGCATGTGGGATTTCCCTCTGCAAACTCTGGCATCCTTGAGAGACCGTATGACCCAATTTAAATTGGTACACAGAGCATATATAACGCCACACAGACTTCAAAAGATAAATCCTTTGTGCTCTTCTGAGTGTTGGCGGTGTGGATCGGCTCAGGGGATTTCACACACATCTTCTGGTCTTGTCCATACATAGTTATTTTTTGGGTGGAAGTGGTGGACTTGTTGAACTCTATTACTTCTGCTCCTTTGCCAGTCTCAATGTCTGTATGTTTGCCGGGTCTAGTGGAGGCTTTTCTCCCTACAGCATCTGAGCGAGTGTTTGTTAATAATACATTATTCTATGCTAGAGAAAAGTCATTGCTTTACATTGGAAGAAACCACCTCCTCCTACGCTTTTATACTGGAAACAATTGGTAAATAATAATCTCCCACTGTAGTGAGATACCTACATCAACAGGGGTTGTCCTAGTAAATGACAAGGTATGGGCAAAGTGGCTGTATAAGCCGTATACGGCATCTAATGCCCATGGGGGTTATTGATTATAATATAGATGCCTTTATATACAGGATGCTTGGGGCCACCGTGGATAGTAGGGACTAAAAGTTTACTTTTGCTATACTAGATGTGGATAGATATCAAATATGACAAATGATATGGCTTAAATCATAGCTCTGTTAAAATATCCTTTTGTTAATTATTTTTCTTTTGGGGTTTTTCCTTTTTTTTTTAATTGAAGGATGCAAAGCAGTATGATTGGATCTTGAACCTGTATTTATATTTTGGCACGATGTGTATGATGTTTTGTTTATCAAGGGAATAAATTTATATATATATATATATATATATACATACATATACACACACACATATATATATATATTTTTATATATATATATATATATATATATATATATATATATATATATATATATATATATATATATATATATATATATATATATATATTTTTTTTTTTTATTACATGCTCTTTGCATCTTGTGAGTTGCCACTTGTGATCTTTAATAAAATAATTTTTTATATATATTGCATTTAGTTGGTACCCTCTGCGGTTTACTTCAGCTCAGTGCTAATGAGGATTTGCAGATTGTGAAATACATGTATATGCACCGTATTGACTATCAAGATAACGACTTGCTTACTGGGCACCCAAACCCCCCTCCTGCCCAGGCCAATTTTCAGCTTATAGCGCTGTCACTCTTTGAATGATAATTGCGCAGTCATTCACTGTACCCAAAGGAAATTTTTATCATTTTTTTTCCCACAAATAGAGCTTTCTTTTGGTGGCATTTAATCACCTCTGGGTTTTTTTATTTTTTGTTAAAAAAAATTAAAGACCAAATTTGTATTTTTTTTTTTAAATACAAAACCTTTTTTATTTTGTTAATAAATTTTGCAAACAGGTAATTTTTCTCCTTCATTGATGTATGCTGATGAGGCTGCACTGATGGGCACCAATAGGCTGCACTGATGGGCACTGATAAGGTGGCACTGGCGGGCGGCATTGGTGGGCAGCATTGCTAGGTGGCACCATTGATGGGCATTGATAGGTGGCACTGATTGATAGATGGCACTTATGTACTGTGGGCACTGATTCGTGGCACTGTCAGGTAGCACTGGCAGGCGGTACTGGTGGGCACATGAGGCGGCTTCACCTCTTCCTCTTCGAGACCGATGTCCCTTCAACAAGAAGCCGTGATCGTGATGTTAGCGTGAGAAGAAAAAAAAAAAAAGGATTACCGATCTTCTGTTTACATCACGTGATCAGCTGTCATTGGCTGACAGCTGATCACGTGGTAAGGGGTCGGGATCAGCCCCTTACTCAGATCTGTGATCACCCGAGTCTCATTGACTCGGCTGATCACAGCGCACGCCCTTCATGGGGGTGTGGCGAGCATGCAAAGGGGAGGACCTCTATTGACGGCCCCCCGGCAAAGCAGATCTGCGCTGTAGCCGTCATTCGGCTATAGCGTGGATCTGAAGCAGATAAAGAGAGGCTAATATATATAAAAGATCATATAGGAGTAGTTTTTTTTCCATTCAGTCAGCAGGCAACCCCCCCCCTTTCCAAAAAGACCAATAGTATCCTCCATCCACACAAATGAGGTGCATGGAGGAATTCTCCTATGCTGCCCCCTGCCGGGATATTGTATTCTGACAGCAGGATTCGGTCCTGACAGTATCTAGTGATTGGCTGCATCTGCTGATCAACAAAAAGTTTTACAAGTTGTCTGATCGACTTCTGTCAAACAGGGACAGACAAACTGGTGAACTGGCTGTATTTTGATCTGTCTAAAGCCAGCTTTGCTGACAGATGCCAAACAAGCTATATACTGCAATACACTCATGTAACCACTGGATATTACAAATGTGTAGAAGGCGGCGTCCTGTGCAGGATTTAGTTACAGTAAAAAGAGCATATGTGACATTCTTCGTTTTATAAAATACTGTTCTCACCATTTGTTTTTCTGATGATCTCCTGCAGCTTCCCTGCAGACACTGTCTATAGGCACTCGTTACAACATTGGCTGCTTGTTATTACCCTTTACCAGCTTTGTGATGACAAGAACAGAGGACCAAGCCTGTGCAATATGCCTGGGCTATACCTGGGCTAATTTATTTGGCCACATTGAGCAGCAGGTTCATAACATAGGATAGTGGTGGCCGGAGTGTATTTGAGCCGTACTCACTAGATTTGTTGGAATTAGTCCTTGGTTATGTTTGTCAATACCCAATATTTTTTAAATTATATTTTTGGGTTCCCTTTCTTATTAAAAGTTTTAACCCTTTGTAACTTTGAGATGATTGGCCCCTATAGAAGGATGGGTGTACCTGTATTTCTAGACCCCAGCTCTATTTGAGCTCTGAAGGCATTTGTGTTTTAATAACCTTTGGTCAGCCCCTCATGATATAACCATATATTGGAGTGTTGGGGTACAGTTGGTAGTATGGTGCTCATGGAATTGGTATATATTTCTATATTTTATCCATTCACTTTGATATATATTTTTTTGTACATCAAGTGGGTTCTACAGGTACTCTTTATGTACACCGTCCATGGGGTTCCCCTTTCAAGGTGATTTTGCGTTATTTCTCTTTTTTGTTCATTAAATACCCCAACTAGCATACTGCTGTATACTATACACTGAGTATATCCTCCTTTATCCTTTAATTTGAGGGTCAATGACCATATTATAATGTTCCATTGATTGTTGGGCAGCTTTGAGGATTGCTGGTTTTTGGTCCATCCATCCATGTGGCTGGTTTGCCTTGCATCGCCTTTTACATATTTGTATACGTTTACAATTTTGAAAGGTAGTTTATTACATTATTGTGTACCATTCAGATACATATTGCTCCTCTGATGGCCTTACATTTAACAACCCGAGAAAATTACAAGAGTTAGTATTCTGTGGAGGCTCCGAATGCTTATGCAATTTGATGCTCCCTACTTTATCCCAAAATCAGCGTACTAATTGACTCTCCATTGACTCTGGAGGAGTTGCAGAAGGCAGCCGTTTCCTTTCCTACATGCAAGGCCCCTGGTGATTACGGTATCCCCACGGAGTTCTACACCAGATATGAGAGACCAATCTGCCAAACCTAATACTGCTTTTAATGCTGCGTATGATGCCAAATGTCTTCCTGGAGACCGTGGTATCCCATGGCACCTCCTCAACCCTATCTAGATGGGGAAAGAAGAGAAGGACGAGAGGATGCAGGGGAGGCAAAAAGAGAAACATAATAGAAGGAATTTTCAACTTGAGTAATGCTATTTTTTCAACTGATGAGCTCAATGTTTTACAATTGTGTCTACAAGCGTCTACAAAATAGGGGATAGATTTATGTCATTTTTCTTTTTATTTTTTCACTAGTAATGGCGGCGATCTGCGATTTTTATCAGGACTGCGACACTGAGGCGGACAGATCGGACACTTGACACTATTTTGGGACCATTAACATTTATACAGCGATCAGAGCTAAAAAATAGCCACCGATCACTGTATAAATGTCACTGGCAGAAAAGAGGGTTAACACTAGGGGGCGATCAAGGGGTTAACTGTTCCCTAGGTGCGTTCTAATTGTAGGGGGAATGGGACTGACTAGGGGAGACCACCGATCGGTGTACATAATTCGTATGAACACACGATCGGTCTCCTCTCCCCTGAGAGAACCGGGATTTGTGTGTTTCCACACACACAGATCCCGGTTCTCGCTCTGTCAGCAGGGCACACGCTTTGGGTCAGGGAACACGCGGTGGCGCATGCCTGCTGTGACGTCTTAAAGGAGCAACGTACAGCTAAAGTGATTTGCGCAGCCATGCCAACCTGCCGCAGTCTAACTGCAGCGGCTGGTCGGTTAGCGGTTAAAGGAGCACATAAGGATGGAATATTAAACAAAAAAGAGGCAAGATAACTTATTCCAGGTGCACCTAAAGTTCCGGTTATTTACCAGCTACCCAAAGTGCATAAGAATCCACTTAGACCCCCAGGTAGATCTATAGTCAGTGGTGTTGACTCACTGTTCTCTAGATCGGGGGAATATTTGGATTGATTAAACCCATGACAGTAGATGACGATCATATTCTAGCTAGTGTGGCTGTGAATTCCCTTTATACCAACATTCAGCAGCATCATGCCTTGAAGGCTGTTGAGTGGGCATTGGGAAGTACTTATATCAAACAGAAACAGAGAGAATTCCTTCTACAGGCCCTTGATTTGGCAATGAGCCATTTTTTTGGCATGAGAAAAAATATTACAGACAGAAAAGTGGTGTAGCCATGGGGGCTAAATATGGCCCATCAATGGCAAACCTTTTTATGAGTCGGTGGGAGAAGGAAGCTATTCGTAACCCCTGGTTGTACTATGTGGCGGCCAAGCTGCAGCATTTTAGGCCCCTTTCACACTTGTGCGACTTGCCCTGTGAATTGGGACTGCAAAGTCGCATGACAAGTCGTTCCCCATTATTTCCAATGATAACCATTCAAGTCGTGTCAACTTCAAAATATGATTATTTCCAATGATAACCATTCAAGTCGTGTCAACTTCAAAGTAGTCCCTGTACTACTATGATCCGACTTTCATGCGAGTTGAGGTCCATAGACCTCAAGTTTACACAGGCATTCCCTGAAATCGCGTCAAAATCGTGCGACTTAAGTCGTGGCCGTGTGAAAGGGGTCTTACTGGTACATTAACCTTCCTCCTCGTCTGCCCCCCCAAACGCACAATCGTCAGTCACCCATATTATGTTAAAATTTACCACTCTGTTCCGGAAGGCCTGTGTCTTCCCCTTCCACCTGGCTGCATCACCTCCTCTCCTCTCTGTCCAGAAGGCCAACTAAGACTGCACTGAAACCTGCTAATCTGTGTCATGCTCACAGACAGGTTGGAAGTAATGAACCGGGGAGGGAGCTGGTGGTGACACTCTAGCTTGTAGCCCCTGGACACCACCTCCCGCACCCAAGCATCTGAGATGAAGGTTGTCCAAGTGTCCACAATGGCTAACTGGAGGGAGAGAGGAGGACACATCCTCATGCTAAAGACGATGAGGGTTTAAGGGGACTGCACACCAGACTTCAGTTTGGATTTTTAAGTTTGAGGCCATGACGTTTTATTCTATAGGAATCATTTCAGATTTTTATTTACATATTGAGAGGATCATTCAAAAGAACTTGGAGGAACAGCATGTCAAAATGTGGACAGTTTCTGCAAAATCTTTTGACTACTCTGGAGCAGGGGTAGGCAACAGATCAATCTGAACAAAATGAAAGAGATCACTGGGGTTTGGCGCTTTTTTTTTTTTTAAATTACCCAGCAAGGCCTAAAATAGGGAAAAAATATAATAAAACAAAATGTCACCGTTAAAATATAAACTTAGCCTACCATAAAAGTGGACGGTGCCAGCAGAGCAGTGGACGGTGCCAGCAGAGCAGTGGACGGTGCCAGCAGAGCAGTGGACGGTGCCAGCAGAGCAGTGGACGGTGCCAGCAGAGCAGTGGACGGTGCCAGCAGAGCAGTGGACGGTGCCAGCAGAGCAGTGGACGGTGCCAGCAGAGCAGTGGACGGTGCCAGCAGAGCAGTGGACGGTGCCAGCAGAGCAGTGGACGGTGTCAGCAGGGCAGAGGACGGTGCCAGTAGGGCAGAAGACGGTGCCAGTAGGGCAGAGGACGGTGCCAGTAAGGCAGAGGTTGGAGGTAGGCAAGTGTACACGGACACAAATCCGTTTACATCTGCCGCTCCATAGAAGTGAATGCAGGGTCAAATTGGGTCCACCTGAAAAACAGACAGGCGGACCCGATTGGACTGATCGTATGAAAGGGGCCTAAGGCTGCTTTCACACTGATGCACTGTGGTTGACTCACACCGTGGGTGCAGCGCAGTGTATCTGTGGCTTTCATGCAGGTTAGTTGCCATAGAATTCTATTATATACTGCAGGTGTGACGGATGCACTTGGTGAAAGCGCACCAAACCTGCAGGTAATAACAGAAGTCTATGGCTCAGTGCAGGCAACCCGAAGCTGCACCTGTGGATCAGTTTGAAAGCAGCCCAGTTTAGAAAACAAACAGACATGTCCATTGCTGTTTGACTTTATAAAAAAAACTGACCTCAATCTTCATGGCGGCTGCTGTCCTCCAGGGCGGGTACGGCTGGCGGCGGCGGCGGCTGCTGTCCTCCAGGGCGGGTACGGCTGGCGGCTGCTGTCCTCCAGGGCGGGTACGGCTGGCGGCTGCTGTCCTCCAGGGCGGGTACGGCTGGCGGCTGCTGTCCTCCAGGGCGGGTACGGCTGGCGGCTGCTGTCCTCCAGGGCGGGTACGGCTGGCGGCTGCTGTCCTCCAGGGCGGGTACGGCTGGCGGCTGCTGTCCTCCAGGGCGGGTACGGCTGGCGGCTGCTGTCCTCCAGGGCGGGTACGGCTGGCGGCTGCTGTCCTCCAGGGCGGGTACGGCTGGCGGCTGCTGTCCTCCAGGGCGGGTACGGCTGGCGGCTGCTGTCCTCCAGGGCGGGTACGGCTGGCGGCTGCTGTCCTCCAGGGCGGGTACGGCTGGCGGCGGCGGCGGAGGCTGCTGTCCTCCAGGGCGGGTACGGCTGGCGGCGGCGGCTGCTGTCCTCCAGGGCGGGTACGGCTGGCGGCGGCGGCTGCTGTCCTCCAGGGCGGGTACGGCTGGCGGCGGCGGCTGCTGTCCTCCAGGGCGGGTACGGCTGGCGGCGGCGGCTGCTGTCCTCCAGGGCGGGTACGGCTGGCGGCGGCGGCTGCTGTCCTCCAGGGCAGGTACGGCTGGCGGCGGCGGCTGCTGTCCTCCAGGGCAGGTACGGCTGGCGGCGGCAGCTGCTGTCCTCCAGGGCAGGTACGGCTGGCGGCGGCGGCTGCTGTCCTCCAGGGCAGGTATGGCTGGCGGCGGCTGCTGTCCTCCAGGGCGGGTATGGCTGGCGGCGTTTGATGCTACTGTCCTCCAGGGCGGGTATGGCTGGCGGCGTTTGATGCTACTGTCCTCCAGGGCGGGTATGGCTGGCGTTTGCTGCTGCTGTCCTCCAGGGCGGGTATGGCTGGCAGCGTTTGCTGCTGTCCTCCAGGGCGGGTATGGCTGGCGGCGGCTGCTGCTGTCCCCAAGGCAGTTATATCCACCCTGGGGGACAGCAAGCCAGCCAGCTATATCTACATGTGGCCCGCGGGCCAGCGGCTGAAAACCCCTGACATAATGCGACAGGGAGGTGGAACGGGCCCCTGGAGCATGGGCCCAGCACTATGCCATTATATCCACAGGGATCCCGCTGCTGCCTGCACATTACAAGTCCCAGCATGTTCAGAACTTATCCCTTTCACATGCTGGCTCCTGTCACTCCAGGGGGAATCCAGGGAAGTCTCAGTCCTCCTCCAGCCCTGTCAGTTTCCTGGACAGTAGAATGTACTCAGTCACTCCCATCCTGTGCTCTCACCATAAACATGCTTGCTTGTAGGATCGACTGCACCCGCTTAGAGAGCACTTCCCCCTGACCGGATCTCCCCCCATTATTGAGGACAGGTTGGGGGTGAGAGGGAAAGGCCAGGAGAGATCAGGAGGTAATGAATTGGAGCGAAAAGTGAAGGGAGGAGACCAGTGAGGAGGGGGCGGGGCCAACTAGCGAAGGGGCGGGGGCAACTAGCGAAGGGGCGGACCAACTTGCCGATGGGGCGGGGCAAACTCGCAGAGGGGGCGGGGCAAACTCGCAGAGGGGGCGGGGCAAACTCACAGAGGTGCATGGATAGGGAGAACAGGTAGTTGGGAGGTAGTGTCATTCTAAGCAAGAGAACGGTCCCTTAGCAGATGACCCGCCTCCTCCACTCAGCCGTTTTTTCAACGGCACCTGTACAGGGGAGGGGAGTGGTCTGCCCTATAACATACCGGCCCCTCATGCGAGCCCTCTACCCTCACACAGCAGCGACATAAAAACAAATGCAACAGGGAGCCACACCCCCCCCCCCTGAAGCATGGGCGGGGTCACGGTTGTAACTCCACACGCTACACCCATGATCCTGACCCTCTGCAACTTTGTCCTGGCCAGCAATGTATGAATGCCGACTCTGCACTGGTTGGATGAAAGAGGGGTGGGTCTGGGTAGCAGTCCCGCCCAAACCCGACATCACACTCTCGATTTGACAGGTCAAGTCTTCCTTCCTGACTGCACAGTGTACATCCAGCCAGCTTGTCCACCAATCCCTGGCTGCGCTGGATGATCACACTGCTGCAGGTCCTACTGAGCCAGAACCTGCAGCAAGAGACTCGGGGCTATGGGCTCCAGATTCGGGGCTCCAGCCTCGATAGCCACCCCCTGGTGACGCCTATGGTCGACAGTCAATTATCACATGGATATGAGATGATTGATATGGGGGCGCTATATGCTCTACTCTACGGGTGCATCTTTGTTATTTTTCCACTTTATTTGTAGTCTTGTGTAAAAGTATTCCCATAAGATGTTAAGTGTTAAAATAATAGAATGGAACAGTAAACTTTTTTTACTTTATGCTTATTTGGCTGTGTTCCACTTGTTAGGTACCGACAGATCAACATGGACCGGACACCACGTGTGGTGCATACCTTGCAACTTGTGGCCCACATGGTGCAGAAGGAGGCAAGTGTGAAGAGAATACTGGATAAAGCAAGATCATTAGTGACCCTCTTCCGCAGGTCTTCAATTGCACAGAAGATATTGGAGCATTGTGGCCTTACTCTTAAGATGACTATGACCATGTAAATGTCCCTACCCTCTTTGATCTGCTCGACAACCTTGAGGACTTTAAACAGAACACTAGCTACCAAGACCTTGCCACAATTGCACAGGTTATGAAAGGGAGTGTGAACCAGCATTTCGCTTTATTCTTAGATCCAACTGATGAAATGTTTGCCACTTGCAGCAGCTGCTTGTTTTGTCAACCCTACTGTCTGTGAAACCCTTGTTGATGTGACGGATGAGAATATTCAGGAACTGTTTAAAAAGGCAGAGGAGTATGCCATAAGAAAATCCACATTGCCCCACACACAACATGAGGAATTGTCTTAAGAGGATGTGGAACCATCGCAGAAAGTGGAAAAAGCACCACCACCAGCGGCATCCACATCTAAGAGGCCAGTCTTTCGGTTTCTTTCTAAATGCCGGAGAAGACCCAGGCAGAGGATCTCCTTAAACAGCATAGAACAGCAGATCAGAAGATATAAAGAAAGAGCTTTTGCACTAAGTTGCCACCATCAGTGAGGACACCGCAACAGATTTTTGGCTGTCAAAGAGTGACAATTTATCACCAGCTAAAACCTTTTGCATTAGACCTGCTGGCTATGCCAGCTTCTCAAGTCTTTGTAGAGAGGGTATTCAGTGTCACAGGTGACCTCTCTAGAGGCTGGCGGAATAGAGCAAAGATCATGTTGGCACAAAGTGCTTTCCTTAACATGAATCAAATCAATAGAAGTGTTTTATTCTCCAGGTATTTCTATTTCTAACATAGGCATACATAATACTTGTGGGTTGTGCTTATTGCGATAGGAAATCAATCAATAGTTCAACAGTTTTAATTGTCAATTAAATTCATAGGAAAAATGCACAGGCTACAAATGCCATTAGTATGTGGAATAATAACAACCACCACTTTATCAACTCCTCTCTCTTAGCACCAATATTTAAAAAAGAGCCAAGATACATCCCTGGGAATTACAGACCAGTTAGCCTATCATCAATTGTATGCAAGCTCTTGGAGGAGATAAGGGACTATATACACACAATATTTTAGTAATGACAACAGTATCATTAGCAGTAATCAGCATGTATTCATTAAGAATCGTTCTATTAACCTTCTATGAGGAGGTGAGCTGCCGTCTAGATAAAGGAAGGCCTGTAGACGTGGTGTATATGGATTTTACTGTTTTATGTACAAAATAAGGTCCGTTGGCATGGACCATAGGGTAAATACATGGATTGAAAACTGTTGAAAATAATCCGCGCATCGATGCTTCACGATGCTGCCCTTCACGATTCAGCATCGATGCGGTATCCAGCATAATCGATTGTGCATGATGTAGTTTTTAGGCGAGGCCGCGGCTTCAGCCTAGTCCGCAGACTAGGCCGAAGCTGCAGCCTCACCTAAAAACTCCTGCCCGCAGCTCCTCAGGACCGGCGCGGTGAAAAAAAAAAAAATCGAAAAGAATCGATTTGCTTACATTTTTAATCGATTTGACCTCTCAACTCGATTCAAGATTTAAATTGATTTTTTTCCCCAGCCCTAGTCCGCAGTCTGTGACCATCTCCCGTATCGTGTCCGCAGTCTCTGACCATCTCCATATCATGTCCGCAGTCTCTGACCATCTCCTGTAGTAGGTCTGCAGTCTCTGATCATCTCTTGTATCATGTCTGCAGTCTATCTCCTCCAGTATTTTGGGGGAGAGCCTGAGGCTCCTTTAAGATGTCTGCTGTGTTTAGACTTTGGTACATGCAGGGAGTGTTTTTTTTTTTTTTTTTTTTTAAGAACAGATAAAATAAACCAAAAAAAACATGAGCACTTGCGCTGTAATCGTGATGCATCGTGGAAACTAAAACGAATTGTTGACATGATAATCTTAATCGAATCGTGAGGCCAGTGAAGATGTGCACCTCTATAAATGGGGAGTACTCAGAATGGTCAGGGGTGGAAAGTGTAGTCCCCCAGGATTCTGTCCTGGGACCAATCCTATTTAATTTATTCATAAACGACCTGGAGGATGGGATAAACAGCTCAATCTCTATATTTGCGGATGATAAGAAGCTAAGCAGGGCAATAACTTCTCCACAGGACATGGAAACTTTGCAAGAAGATCTGAATTATTGGGGTGGGCAACTACATGGAAAATGAGGTTTAATGTAGAAAAATGTAAAATAATGCATTTGGGAGGTAAAAATATGAATGTAATTTACTCACTAGGGAGAGATCCTCTGGGGGAATCTAGGATGGAAAAGGACCTGGGGAGTCCTAGTAGATGACAAGCTCAGCAATGGCATGCAATGTCAAGCTGCTGCAAGCAAACAGAATATTGGCATGCATTAAAAAGAGGATTAACTCCAGAGATAAAACAATAATTCTCCCACTCTACAAGACTCTGGTCCGGCCGCACATGGAGTATGCGGTCCAGTTCTGGGTACCAGTCCTCGAAGGAAGTGCTGGAAATGGAGAGAGTCCAGAGAAGGGCAACAAAACTAATAAAAGAGACTGGAGGACCTTAGTTATGAGGAAAGGTTACCAGCACTGAACTTTTCTCTCTGGAGAAGAGACGCTTGAGAGGGGATATGATTTCAATGTACAAATACCGTACTGATGACCCTACAATAGGGATAATGCTTTTCCATGAAAGGGAATAAGACATGCAGCCATTCACTAAAATGAGAAGAGAATTGGGTGAACCTTAAACTGCATAGAGGGTTCTTTACTGTAAGAGCGGTTAGGATGTGGAATTCTCTTCCACAGGCAGTGGTTTCAGCGTGAAGCATCGATAACTTCAAAAAACTATTAGATAAGCACCTGAACGACCACAACATACAGGTATATACAATGTAATACTGACATAAAATCACACACATAGGTTGGACTTTATGGACTTGTCTTTTTTCAACCTCACCTACTCTATGCAACTATGTAGCATTGACAATTGAGGTAAATATCACACTAATGAAAAAGAAAAACAGATCAGTAAACATTTTTTTGTGTGATATTTACCTTATTGTGAATGCTGAGAGGGATAGAGGAGTTGATAAAAAGTGGTCACCGTTCTAATCCACACACTAATGGCATTATTGTAGACTGTGGACTTTCTTTGAATGCATCTGAGAATTAGAACTGTTGAAATAATAAACTGACAGTAAACTGATTCTTATTGTAGAAATAAACATTGCCCTCAAGTATTGGTTTATTATGCTGTGCCTGTGCAGTGTGCTTGGTCTTGTACATGTACAGCTGTGGCCAAATGTTTTGAGAATGACCCCAATATTAATTTTCACAAAGTCTGCTGCTTCAGTGTTTTTAGATCTTTTTGTCAGATGTTACTATGGTATACTGAAGTATAATTACAAGCATTTCATAGATGTCAAATGCTTTTATTGACAATTACATTAAGTTTATGCAAAGAGTAAATATTTGCAGTGTTGAGTTGACCCTTCTTCTGACAAGACTTCTGCAATTCGCCCTGGCATGTTGTCATTGTCAATCAACTTCCGCGCCACATCCTGAGTGATGGCACTGACAGCCCATTCTTGCATAATCGATGCTTGGAGTTTGTCAGAATTTGTGGGGTTTTTGTTAGTTCCCTCACCCGCCTCTTGAGGATTAAGCACAAGTTCTCAAGGGGATTAAGGTCTGGGGAGTTTCCTGGCCATGGGCTCAAAATTTCCATGTTTTGTTCCCCAAGCCACTTAGATATCACTTTTGTGGCTTGGGGAACATGCTGGAAAAGGCATTCTTCATCAAACTGTTCTTGGATGGTTAGAAGTTGTTCTGGGAGCCTGAGGATGTTTTTGTACCATTCTTTATTCATGGCTGTGTTTTTAGGCAAAATTGACCTCACTCCCTTGGCTGAGCGGCAACCCACCTCACACATGAATGGTCTCAGGATGCTTTACTGTTGGCATGAGCATGACACAGGACTGATCGTGTAACACCCATGCACACCTTTTCACAAGCTTTGGACAATGTTTTTTTGGATGCCCCAAAACAATCAGAAAGGGGATTCAGAGTAAATGACTTAACTCCAGTCCTCAGCAGTCTAATCCCTGTACCTTTTGCAGAATACCAGTCTGTCGCTGATGTTTTTCCTAAAGGGAGATAGTGGCCTGGCCTCTTGCTGCCCTTCTTGACACCAGGCCAAGCTGCTGAAATGTTTTGCTGTGTTCTGTTCACTTTCTTGAACTGTTAAAGTTCATGTAAATGATTGTGCACCGTACGGTGGCATCATCACGATCAGGCAAAGTTTTTATTTTTACTTTACTCTTGTCAAAAAAGCAATATTCTTGACGAAACGGTTTTAAATAATTATTATTTTAATAATATTATATTATTATAATTATTATTAAATAATAGAATATATGATGACTAAATTTGTGTTTGTAGTGCATGTTCAAACCTTAATACCATAATTAATAACAATTAATTTTCCACTCCAGCAGTACTATATAATGAATTTGGAAATTGTAGAGAAATGCTTAAATAATGCATTACAATTTAACTCCACCCATTAGATTTTAGACGACTAAAATAGGATTTTTATAACAGCTTACCTGTAAAATCCTTTTCTTGGAGTACATCATGGGACACAGCGCCTTAAGTAATTATTTAATGGGTTATAGGCCACCTTCAGGTGATGGACACTGGTTACACCCAATCCAGGAAGTCCCTATATAACCCCTCCTCTTTCCAGGAGCACATCAGTTTTTGTAGCAAAGCAATATACTTAAACCCCAAAAAAAGAGGGGAGGGACCTCTGTGTCCAATGATGTACTCAAAGAAAAGGATTTTACAGGTAAGCTGTTATAAAAATCCTATTTTCTTTATCGTACATCATGGGACACAGAGCCTTAAGTAATTACTTAATGGGACGTCCAATAGCAATGCTACTTGAGGGGAGGGAGACACAAACCGGAGGGTACCTCCAGACTTGAGGACCTATACTGCTGCCTGCAGCACACTGGAACCCGAAGGCTATATCCTCATACCCTCCTTACATCCACCTGATAAAATTTTGTGAATGTATGCACTGAAGACCAAGTTGCGGCCTTACAGATCTGAGCCATGGAGGCCTGATGACACACTGCCCAAGAAGCACTAACCACCCTGGTAGAGTGCGCCTTAACTTGAAAATGGGGAATCTTACCCCTTAAATCATAAATTTGAATTATCACTTGCCGAATCCACTTAGCGACAGTGGATTTCGACACTGCCTGTCCTTTCTTAGGACCCTCTGGTAGAATAAATAAGACATCAGTCCTACGAATCTGAGCAGTTGCCTTTAAATACATTTTCACTGCTCTCACCACTTCAAGACAATGTAGTAACTTTTCTTCCCTGGAACATGGTTTTGGAAAAAACAATGGCAGGACAATATCTCGGTTCAGGTGAAAACCTTAGACCACTTTGAGTAAAAAAAAACTGGATGAGTGCACAATACCACTCTGTCCTCCTGAAAAATCAAATATGGCTCTTTACAAGAAAGAGCAACCAATTCCGAAACCCTCCTTGCTGAGGATATAGCAACCAAAAACACCAACTTCCTTGTCAGAAGGACTAAGGGAATATGATGTATTGGTTCAAATGTCTGTTTTTATAACATAGACAAAACTAAATTCAAGTTCCAAGGGTTCAAGGGAGGTTTGACGGGTGGATTAAGCCGCGTTACCCCTTGCATAAAACCCCAGACTAAAGAATGTGTAGCAAGTGGTCTTTGAAGTAAGACCGATAAAGCTGAGACTTGGCCTTTAATATTACTTAAGGCCAATTTCATTTCTACCCCTAATTGTAGAAAGGCAAGAATTCTGCCTATGATATATCTCCGAGGGTGCCAACCCTTGGATTCACACCAGGAAACATAAGCCTTCCAGACTCTATAATATATAGTTCTGGAAGCTGGCTTCCTTGCATTAATTGGGGTAGAGATAACTGACCCGGAAAGCCCACGTTTCTTCAGAATGTGGGTTTAGATAGCCAAGCCGTTAAATTTAGAGACCGTAAGGAAGGCTGGAATATGGGTCCCTGTGAGAGCAGATCTGGCCGTAGTGGGAGTGACCATGGGCCCTCCACTGCCATCTTTATGATTTCTGCATACAATGACCTTCTGGGCCATGCTGGTGCCACCAGAATTACCAGCTTTCTTTTCCAGCTTGATCCGGCAAAGAAGTCGAAGCAGCAACTGAATAGGGGGGAATGCATAGATCAGTGAGAACTGATTCCATGGGGTCACCAACGCAACCGTTCCGCATGCGAGTGGATCCCTTGTTCTGGCCACAAAGTTGACTAACTTCATCTTGAACCTGGATGCTAGAAGATCTATGTCCGGAGTCCCCCATCTTTGGCAAACAGCCTGATATATGTCGGGGTAAAGAGACCATTCCGCTGGGAATAACTGCTGGCAACTCAAGTAGTCCGCCTGACAATTCTCTATTCCCGGAATGAAGACTGCTGATAGGCATGGAACATTCCTTTCTGCCCAAGTTAGAATATGGTTCACCCCTCTCTGTGCTGAGAGACTTTTGGTGCCCCCTTGGCGATTAATATAGGCCACAGCTGTGGCATTGTCGGATTGAATCCTGACAGGACAATCCCATAATCTGAAAGTCCAGGCCTTTAGAGACAGACGCACTGCCCGAATCTCTAGGATATTGATGGGTAAGGTTCTTTCGGTTCTTGACCACTGTCCCTGGACAGTTGTCTTCTCTAGTACTGCTCCCCAGCCTGAAAGGCTGGCATGCGTCGTTACCACTTTCCAGATGACTGGTCTGAAGGATTTTCCTTTCAACAGATTCTGGGTTAGAAACCACCAAGTGAGGCTTTTGGGACACTCTTGGGGACAGCCGCATTGGCAAGTCTAAAGCTTGAATTGTTTTGTTCCATGCAAACAGGATACCTCATACAAAGGCAAATGGAGGGATCACCCTTTGACCTGACCATCTGCACCAGCTCTCTTATGGAGTTGATTTTTGCCTGAGGCAAGAACACCTTTTCCTGGGCTGTGTCTGTGATCAGACCCAGGTACTCCAGCCTTTTTAGTGGTAATAAGGAAGATTTCTCTAGGTTGAGAATCCAACCCAAACTCTCCAGATAATTGGTTGTAGTGCGTACGCTTTGCTCCAAACGAGCCACCGACTAATCTATTAGTACGCTACGACTGTTATGTCCTGTGCCCTTAACCTGGCTAGAGGTGGGGCCAGCACTTTTGTGAACACCTGGGATGCTGTGGCTAGCCCAAAGGGCAGGGCTACAAACTGAAAATGCTGCTGTTCTAACTCGAACCGCAGAAACTTTTGGTGAGCGGGAAATATAGGGACATGCAGGTTTTAAAGGAACCCCAGGAAGAAACCCAGCTTTCAGGAGACTGCGTTAGGGGCAGCACGAAAGTGGAACGAACCATCTCCGTAAGAGTTTGTATCAGCAATTTCTCAGATTGTGAGGCTGAAAAAGGTTAATCTACCGTTGTTTCCTCCACAGAGGAATCATCGGGTTGTTTTTCCTCCTGATCGACTAATGCCGTATACACACGAGCGGAATGTCCGACAGAAAAAGTCAGACAGGAGCTTTTCATCGTATATTCCGATCGTATGAATGCCCCATCTGACTTTTTACGTCGAAAATTCTGTCGGACCTAGAAAGAGAACATGTTCTAAATTTTTCCGACGGAACTAATTCTTATCGGGAAAACCGATCGTCTATATGCTGTTCCAACGCACCAAAAACGACGCATACGCTGAAGCCAGTACGAGACGGAAGCTATTGGCTACTGAACTTCCATTTTCTAGTCCTGTCGCACGTGTTGTACGTCACCGCGTTCTGGACGACGGTCGGAATTTGGTGTAACTGTGTGTATGCAAGACAGCTTGAGCGGAATTCCGTCGGAAAAACCTTCAGAGTTTATTCCAACGGGAAAACCGGTCATGAGGGTAACACCTCACCTCATCCTGAGCCCACTGTTCCCCTTGCAAAGGTTCTGAAGTGGGAGAGGGGATCTAGCACGCTTCCTATCCATTAAAATGGAGGATGCGATTAAAGCCGCTAATCTTCCTTCCAGACCCTGCAGGATGGAGGAAGGACATCTTGAGTCACATATATAGGGGCTGAGATGTGAGAAGCAGTTGCACCATCAATTTGTTCCAATGGCTCACCCCGGCTTGCCATAGTTGGTAATTCAGGCGAGGATCACAGAGTGGAAATGTGACTCGAGATCCTAGCGCCTGGGGGTGAAATCTTTAGTACCTGTGTGGTGTCTTTTTTAACAAGCATAGTCCTAAGTAAAAACAAACAGAGGCACTATACAATTGCACTTAATCGCTAAATATAGTAATGACAATAAAGCTGCTATAAAGTTCAGCCTAGTGCTGGGAAAATAGTGTCCCTCCTGTAACAGGATTGCCAGTTTGCAACCCGTGCTCCACAGCTCTTCTGTGTCCCTGTGTTCAGACTGCTTGTTTCCTCCTCTTCAGTGAGGAGAGACTGTCCCAGCTGTGGATTTGTTTTTTGCCTGCCGTGTGTCCTCGTGGAAAAATTCGCCCCTCTTTCAATTTTAAAATGTTTCCGCGCACAAGACCCACCACGAGGGAGGGGAGGGGAGGCAGAGACCTGTTTAGTAGCAGGCAAACACCAACTATAACAGCATAACAATAGTACAATAGTAGCAGTAACTGCGGGACCTCTGCACTCCCCGCAGCGCGGGGGGTAATGTAAGGGGGGACACCGCTGATATCCCCCTAACCCAGGGCTCGACAAACCTGGGCGCCAGGTCACATTTGCGACTAGAATTAGCAACCTGGCGCCTGGGGCGGCACAGCTGGGGTATCCTGCCTCCGTGCGACACCCCCCCCCCCCGCATGATCGCGTTGGCCGCCCCGGTAATTGAGGCCGCGGCTTTGTGGCCTTTTGCAATCCTATGGTTCCTTCTGCAAACGGGCACCCTCTTGTGGTGGCCGTTGGTATGACAAGACAACCACCAATGCTAATGGTACTTCCCCTGCCTGTTTTCACTGCCCCCATCTCCTTCCCTTTACTTAGAGCCCCCAAACATTATATATATTTTTTATTCTAACACCCTAGAGAATAAAATGGCAGTCGTTGCAATACTTTGTCACACCGTATTTGCGCAGCGGACTTACAAGCGCACTTTTTTGGGGAAAAAATACTTTTTTTAATTAAAAAAATAAGACAACCGTAAAGTTAGCCCAGTTTTTTTTTTTTTTTTATATTGTGAAAGATAATGTTACGCAGAGTAAATTGATTCCCAACAAAATTTCGTCCGCTCGTAGAATGGCGACAAACTTTTACCCTTTAAAATCTCCATAGGCGACGTTTAAAAAAATTCTACAGGTTGCATGTTTTGAGTTACAGAGGAGGTCTAGGGCTATAATTATTGCTCTACCAATTGCAGCGATACCTCACATGTGTGGTTTGAACACCGCTTTCATATGAGGGCGCTACTCACATGTGCATTCGCTTCTGCACGCGAGCTCGGCGGGACGGGGTGCGTTTAAAATTATTCTTTTTTTTTTCTTATTTATTTTAACTTTTATTTTTTATTTTTTCACTGTTCTTCAAAAAAAAAAAAAAAAAAGTCACTTTTATTACAATGTAAAAATCCCTTGTAATAGGAAAAAAGCATGACAGGTCCTCTTAAATATGAGATCTGGGGTCAAAAAGACCTCAGATCTCATATTTAAACTAAAATGCATTAAAAAAAAAAAAAAAGTCCCTTTAAGAGCTATGGGCGGAAGTGACACATTTGATGTCGCTTCCGCCCTGCAATGACTTGGAGACGGGCGGGGGGCCATCTTCTCCATGTCAGGCCAGGGACAGGTCCGGATCGCCTCTGCCGTTACCGACGGCCACGGTAAGCGGTGAAGGGCACCGGAGCGCGACAGTAGGGGGGGCCCTCTCCCGCCGCTGATAAAAGTGATCTTGCGGCGAATCCTCTGCAGAGACCACTTTTATCTGAAAGAGAACCGCCGGCTCTTGAAGAGGATACCAGGGTTATGGTAGCTAGCTGCTACCATAACAACGGTATTTCTCTTCAAAGACAGGACGTATATAGTCGTCCTGCGGGAAGGAAGCGGTTAATTAAAATGAATGTTATTTGTCATCTCCCTGCTTGGCCCCTTTCACATGGGCCGTCTGATCAGGTTCGCCTATCAGTTTTTCAGGCGGACCTGATCGGACCCTTAGCGGGGATATGGCAGTCTTGTGTCCCTGCATGGCAGGAAATAAAAACAGTCACATTCGTTCTAGTCGTCTTTCTGTGTAAATTTAAGATTGGTTCATTTTTATATTGAAAATAAAGCTTTGTCGGTCGTTTAAAAAACAAAAAACCTGGCTCCTAACTTTTTTAGCTGGCTCCTAGATTCCAAGCAAATTTGTCAAGCCCTGCACTAACCCTCCGGTCCCTTCAACAGAGTAAGGTATGTGCATAGACTCCCTCTAGTGGAGAATTAAGGCATGACAACATTTTTTTCCCTAAAGGAAGAATATATAGGTGTTTTTAATACCTAAGTTTCCCTTACGTTATCCCCACCGTAGGATTTGCTGAATTAACAGACAATCCAACCCTCACCCATCACGGCGGGCTGTGTTTAGCAAACCTTCAAGTACCCGGTCAATAGATATTGGTGTTCCAATCCCCTTAGACCTGTAAAGCACCCAACCAGGAAAGCTAGGTAATGTAGCAAGACCAAAGCCCTGGGTTCCTGGGGTCCAGCCCTACAAAGAGGCATTACAGGTAAAAACCTTGTGCTTCAGATACAAGGCCACAGGTACTATCCTTTTAGGCGTCAATGGCACTTTGGATGGATCTGGTCTATGGAGGCTATTTAAATCCAGCATGGATCCCCCCTGGAGCTCCTTCAGAGCACATCTTCACTCGTGACCAACACCTTAGGCACTGGCGAAAAAACTGATGTGCTCCTGGAAGGAGGAGGGGTTATATAGGGAGTGAACTTCCTGGATTGGGTATACCAGTGTCTATCACTGGAAGGTGGCCTTTAATCCATTAAATACTTAAGGCTCTGTGTCCCATGATGTACGATAAAGAAAATTTGTTTTAATGGACTAAAATGTACTGGAGATTTAGTCGACTAAATAAGACTAAAACACTTGCAGTAGATTAAAATGCGACTAAAATGCCATTTTAGTCCTAAAACTAAATCGAAATTTGTGCCTAAATTAACACTGGTGTAGGGTCAGATGACCAAAAGTAGCCAAGTTTCTCTAGGCGGACAGTAGAAATGAACTAAAGAGAAGAACTCTACATGTCTATTGCATGTAGGAGCAGCAGTGGACAGGTGTTTCCTCAATGCTTAATAGTGGGAATGGCAGATTGTGTGTGACACCGCACCCAGTGGATAAACGCTCAAACCCTCCTTCTGCAGTTAGACCAACAGAAAGCGGGAAATTTGAAACGTACTCAGCAGTCCTAATAACAAGGTAACTCCCAGTGTTCAGCCTGCAGTGTCTACTCACAAGCTTAGTCTTTAAAGAATAAGTTCACCTTTCATAACATGTTACCCCCATATAAGGACCGGTCCCCGATAAACACTCCCCCAATCCAACACTTTGACAGCTAGTGGGGATCTTCTCTCTGCGCCAGCTGTCAAAAAAAAAAAAGCATGGCAATGTGGGGCTGCGCCCTGCCACGTCACTCATTCACAGTGTTCTGTGAATGGTAAACTACAAGTTCCGACAGCCTTAGCAGCTGTCAGCTTTTAGTTCTCAATGAACTACAACAGTGCTGTGGTAGCTCAAGGATTCTTCCTGTCAGAGTATATCGGCTTGTCTGTACAAAGTACACTAACAGGTCTGCAGGAGTCCTGCATGGCATCAGCAAACTACTGATCACTGGTGCAATGCTTTACAGGCTCTTGCAACAAAAAAAATAATAAATGCACGTTTTTTAACCTGCAAAAAAAATTTGCATTCATTATTTTTTGTAAAAAGGTGAACTTATCTCTTAAAGACAAGGTCAAGCATTGAGGCAATGTCACAGCTCTGGACCTGGAAAGTGCTCCATGGCTAATTTTTACTACAACCCCTGGCAAAAATTATGGAATCACCAGTCCCTGAGGATGTTCCTTCAGTTGTTTATTGTTGTAGAAAGAAAGCAGATCACAGACATGGCTAAAAACTAAAGGCATTTCAAATGGCAACTTTCTGGCTTTAAGAAACACTAAAAGAAATCAAGAAAAATAATTGTGGTGGCCAGTAACAGTTAGATTTATAGAACAAGCACAGGGAATAAATTATGGAATCACTCAACTCTGAGGAAAAAATTATGGAATCATGAAAAACAAACAAAATAACACTCCAGCACATCACTAATACTTTGTTGATTTCAATTATTTTTCTTGATTTCTTTTAGTGTTTCTTAAAGCCAGAAAGTTGCCATTTGAAATGCCTTTAGTTTTTTGGCCATGTCTGTGATCTGCTTTTTTTCTACAACCATAAACAACTGAAGGAACATCCTCAGGGACTGGTGATTCCATAATTTTTGCCAGGGGTTGTAGTACACAAAGGTCTGAAAACCACCACAATGAAGAGTCCAGAGCCTTAACATCACATTCCAGGCTAGCCCTGCATTTCCAATCCAGTGGGGTCCAGCAATTTGAAGTCAGGCTTAGGAAAAGCTGACCAGGATAGTTGCATAAAAAAGGGACCAGCTCAGCAAATTTATTGCAGGAATACTAATTAAAAAAAATAGATCGCAAAAAAGGTTGGACATTTCTCAGCAGAGCTGAACAAGACATCCATCACCCTAGAAAACTAGCAAAAAACAGACATGCTGGTAGTAGGAGGGGGTTTATCTGGGGCTGGTCTACAATTCTGCTTGCCAGTATCCAAACCACCTAAAGGTGGCGGTATAACCCGATAGTTTAAGAATTCTTGTGCCCTTCAATTGACAAGAAAGATGTAATTATAAAAATTTGTGGCACTGAATAAATGTTTTTTTTTTTTTATTATGCAATACTATATTTGCTCTTCACTAAAGAAGTTAGTTAGTTGGTAATTTCTGCCTTTATTAAAACGACACTAACCTCGGATTTAAAAAAAAAAAAAAATCTTTTCTATTGTGCTGCGATCTGACTTTTTGTTGGAGGGTGGCTATGTTCGTTCTCCATGGTCCTGCTGTACTGTATGTTGGAATGTAGCTATCCCTCTCTTCCTCACCGGAGGACGACTAGTAACTATGGGATTTGAAATGTGTCTAGGGCACTGCACATGACAGAAACAGACAGTGCACTGCTCATTGCAAACAAATGGAAGTGAAGGGAAAATGAGAAGTTTGGGAGCTCACAGAGGACATTACAAGGAAGCAGAAAAACACAGTAAGAAATTATTTAATGAAAAATAGATTACAGGGTCATTAAGTAGTGGACATGTATAAATTATTTAGAGAACAAAAATATTGTTCAGCATCACTGTACTGAGATTTTTCAGCAATTAACATGATACAAGTAAATATTTGACACCTGACAAACTGAATAGCCCAAGATACCAGTTCAACAGTGCAGACACCTTGTGGTACCTGAAAGTACCAGTTTTATTCAAATCAATACCCATGGAGCCCCATGAATCCAAGGGATTCAAGTCTTGTATATCAGGCATTGCGATTTCTCAAAGTCTAGGTTAATCTCTCCGCCCCCCCCCCATCTTTTATCTTTCATATGCCAGAGCCATCATGGGCAGTAAAGGCTCTGGCATTGACCATCAAATGTCACAAGGCAGGGCACATTACCAGCAAGGATATAACATAATCAAAGCTAAGTGGCCACACAGGGACACAGTTAATTTTTAAAACTAACAGGTATCTAAAGTATTTACAAGGTACCTGCAACTCGGCATTCTAGTTATCTTTTCTACTTTTTAGGTCATTTATCATCACCGAAACACTAAAGGTATAAAAAGCTTAGCCAATGTATTAACCACCTTACCTGGTTATTTAGGAAGCCCTCCACCTGTTTAGTATCTCTTAGGAACACTTGGAAGCTGTAGCCTTGAGAGAGCAGCTCATGTCGGTTCTCCCACATTTGACTCAGCTCATTCCAGCCAGTGTCTAGAGCCTCAAGCCGCTGTTGCAGGAACATATATTGGGCATCAGTTTGACCATGAGTTACTTCTTCACCAACATCTCTAATCCTCTTGTAGTCTGCTCCATAACGCTCAATTTCATTCTTTATGCTTTCATGCTGTGCAAGCAGGCGTTCTGCCTCAACCAAGTCAGCTGGGACATCCTCAGATGCTACGGCAGTCTGAGCCCGAGACAACCAACTCTGGAAGTCATCCAAGTCACGTAAAAATCCTTGCAACTTGCTTGCTTCCCCTAGGGTTTCTTCTCTCCTTTTCATGGTGTCCTTTAACTCATCCCAAGTCTCATCTATCTCAGATAAACGACCAGTAATAGCTGAAGCTCTCTGTGGGTGTTCTGAAGCAAGCTTATCAGCTTCTAAACGAAGGTCCCCAACTTTTCCTTGTATGGCTTCAAGATCACGTTCCATACCAGTAAGCTTGCGTTGAAGAGCAGTAACTCCTGCCAAGTCATTTCCCAGGCTCTGTGTGGACTCTATAACTTTGGTCTTTTCTCTCATCCAGCATACGGTCTCATTACACTCCAAGTGATAATTTTGGATTTCTAGAGCAGATTCAAGAGCGTTCCTCTTTTGACCAACCAGCTGGCGGAACTGATTCCAACTGCAAACAATAAAAAGTGATTGGAGTATCTAAAAAGGGTTTAGGTTTTAAAAAACATACATCTTTAACTGCTTAAATACAGGGCACTTTTACCCCGTTCCTGCCAAGGCCAATTTTCAAAGCGGTCACTTTAAATGACAATTGCATGGTCATGCAAAACTGTACCCAAATTAAATTTTTATAATTTTTTTCACAAAAATATAGCTCTCTTGTGGTGGCATTCAATCACTCTTTTTTTTTTTTTTTTTAGCAAAAAATAAACTCAAATGAAAAAAGACCGAAAAATGTGAAAATATAAAATTATTTTCCTGTGTGTCCGAAAATTTTGTAAAGTAATTTTTCTCCTTCACTGATGTGTGCTGATGAGGTTAGACTGATGGGCACTGATAGGCTGCACTGATAGGCACCGGTAAGGTGGCACTTATGAGCACTGATGAGGTAGCAGTAATATGCAGCACTGCTAGGCGGCACTTATGAGCAATAAAAGGCGGCACGGAAGGACAGCACTAATGAGCAAGCACTGAAAAGCAGCATTGACTGGAATTTCTGATGGGCACTGTTGGGGCTGCAGAGATAATCAGGGCACTGATGGTCAGTTCCCTGATTATCTGTACAGGTCTACCCCATGAGGAGATGCCGCTGATATACCGCGGGCAGGAGGAGGTTAAAGCTTAGTTAAAAAAAATATTTGAGTGAGATGAGTCTGTTGCGCTGCTGTGTCCTCATTTTGCAAAAATCTCCCTCCTCCAATGCCCCCATCCCTTAATTCTATTAAGCCTTGACACAACAGAATATTATAGCAGCAGGGCTTGAGCATCGGCAGAAGAAGATTCCTGCTAAAAGAGGACACAGCAGCACAAGGGACACATTTCGCTGAAGGTAAGTACTGTCCCATGTGCTTATTTTCATTTATTTGTGGGTAAACTTTTTTTCTATAGAAATCTCCTTAAAAAAAAAGCTTAAAGTGGTTTTAAATTTGAAATCATGTAGTTACACAGTGGTCATCACATAATACAACAATGTAAAAATAGGATTTTTATAACAGCTTACCTGTAAAATCCTTTTTATGGAGTACATCAAGGGACACAGAGCCATAGTAGTTACTATGTGGGTTATAGGCCATCAGGTGATGGACACTGGCACACCCTAAGACAAGAAGGCCACTCCTTATATAACCCCTCCCACTACTGGGAGTACCTCAGTTTTTTCACCAGTGTCTTAGGTGTTGGTCACGAGTAAAGATGTGCTATGCTGAGCTCCACTGGAATATTCCTTGCTGGGGCAGGCTATGCAACCGGATCCATTCAAGGTGTCTTTTCAGGCCGAATTGAATTGTACCTGGGCCTCGTGGCGGAAGAAACGAGGTTTAGCCCGTAACGCTTCTTCTTTTAGAGAGCTGGGATCCAGTGCTTTGGTTTTTTTCAGCCATAGTTTCCTGGCGGGGTGTCCAGGAGTGTGGATCCCCCAATAAAAAAGGGGCCCCCGGTTCCTGAAGGTTTTTTTAACGGAGCCCACCATGAGGGGTGAAGATTGGGTCTGTTGGTTTTAACACAGAATCCCTGCGGCGGGAAAAGTGGAGATTTCTAAGGAATTTTAAATTCTCTTATGAATTGTCTCCTTTAAAAAAGTAAATATCATCCCTAAAAGTCACCACTGGGAGGTACCTTGTCATGCTTTCCTCAGATCATGCGGTCTCAGCAGAAGCTGCAGAACTCCCTCCGGTGAGCAATCCCAGGACTACGGTAAGGTGTTGGGGGAGGGGGGGGGGTTCTTAAAAACACCCCCACTCCATTTTCCACACGCCGATCCCATCAGATCGGAGGCCCACGCGGGAAACGCTCTTTTTTCAAAGAAGAGAAGGAAGGGGGCGCAGTGGGATACAGGGGGGGGTGTGACTTAGCGTGGCGTTGGCGGGTGGCAACATCCAGCGTGGGAGAATTTTTAAAAAGCTCCATTTTACTGTCTGCTACTGTCGGAGGGACATGAGCAAAAAGAGGGCATGTAAGTGATGACACAGGCATTCCCTTGGCACATTTACTAAAGCACCAGGTGTCCATCACCTGAAGGTGGCATATAACCCACATAGTAACTACCATGGCTCTGTATCCCGTGACGTACGATAAAGAAAACGTGCTGCATTATAGGGTCTGTCTTTCATATTTACTGGATTCCATGGAAATCAAATGTTTAGGGCTTAAAAAAAATAGGATTTTTGTACTCACCGTAAAATCCTTTTCTCTAATGTTCATTGACGGACACAGCACTTTAATCTTGACCTTAGGGTTATATCGCCACCTTTAGGTGAGGACTAGGCAGAACACATAAACAAGCACAGTACCGCCCCAGGGGGCGGTCCTACTGGCTATGACCCCTCACTCTGCTTCCAGCAGCTCAGTTCGTTAAAAAGCAGTACAAACATAAATAGGAGGGGTGAGTGCTGTGTCCGTCAATGATCAGAGAGAAAAGGATTTTACGGTGAGAACAAAAATCCTATTTTCTCTTTCGTTCACTGACAGACACAGCACTTAATCTTGACCTTAGGGACGTCCCCAAGCAGTGTCAAAACGAGGGTTGGGAACACAGAGAAAATAAACTCCAACCACCACCAAAAGAACTCCCCATCAGAGGAGTCACAACCTCAGACGGCCGCCTGCAATACCTTGCAGCCGAAGCATGCATCCGAAGATGCGTCCACATCGACCTTATAAAATTTGGTGAAAGCGTGTATGGACGACCAAGTAGCCGCCTTACACCCAGAGAAACAGACGTTTGATGCCAGAAAGCCCCGGAAGCACCAATTGCCCTGGTAGAAAGTGCCGTGACAGAAAAGGGAGGCGCCAGCCTCCTTATGGCAAAAGCCTAAATAACAATCTGTCTGATCCACTGAGAAATGGTGGCCGACGAGACCGCCAGGCCTTTCTTCGGACCAGCCACAGAGAAAAACAGAGAGACCGACCTCCAGAAGGGAGCTGTAGCAGACAGATACACCTGCAGAGCCTGGACCACATCCAAAGAATGTAAAGCGACCTCCTTGGTATGCGACGACCGAGGACATAAGCACAATGTCCTTGTTTAAATGGGAGGTCGAAAAAACCTTTGGAAGAGAAGAGAGCTGCGGACGCAGCACCGCCTTATCCTCATGTAGATAAAGAGACTTGCATGCCAAGGCCGCCAACTCAGAAACTAGGCACTAGAAAGACTACTTTCTGAGAAAGCGTTAGTAAAGGGATCTCCCTAATGTTTTCAAACGGTGGTTCTTGAAGCACCGAAAGCACCAGATTCAGATCCCACAGGGGCAGTGGTGGGTGTACCGGAGGGGCCACATGTCGAACCCCCTGAACAAACATACGCACCAATGGGCGAATCGCCAATGGCCGCTGAAAAAAGACAGCCAAAGCTGATATCTGCCCCTCAATGGTACTCAATGCAAGCTTCTTATCCATTCCTCGCTGCAGAAAACAGCAGGATCTTGGAAACCAAATAAGAACGCGGATGCCACTCCACCTCCTCACACCGGGAGATGTAGGCCTTCCAGGTATGATGATAAATCTTCCGAGAAGACTTTCGCGCCCTTAGCATAGTGGTAATCACCGAAGCCGACAGCCCTCGGTCCCTTAGCACCTGGCTTTCAACAGCCATGCCGTTAAAGCCCATGATGGTAAGGCAGGGTGGAGTATCAGACCTTGAGACAGAAGGTCCTCCTGCACCAGCAGCCGCCCAGGAACATCCGCACCATATCGGTGTACCAAGGACGTCAAGGCCAGTCTGGGGCCATCAGAATCACCAGAATCCCCTCGGCCTCCACTCTGCGCAGCAGACGAGGGAGGCGCCTTAGAGGGGGGGAAAGGCAGAAATTAGCCGATAATGCCCCATGGGTCCACCAATGCATCTGACACACAAGGGCTCACTGTACAAATTGCATAAATGCATATGTATAATGTTTTTTACTTGTTCCATTTATTATATGTATATTTTATATTTTTTCAATAAATGTGATGATTTATTCATAATATTCCCTTCTCCATTGTTTTCTGGCCTATAAAGTCCGACATTTGGTAGTACCTCCAGTAGTACCCCCTTTTCTTCTCCCCCTATATTACGGACGTGGCTTTTGAGTGCCCTCTCCTTTATTTGCGTCTGACGCGTCCCCCCAGGAATCCCTTGACCTGGCCACAAACCTCTGCACCTTCCGGTTGAGCCAAGAAGCCAGGAGATCCACATCCGGCATGCCCCACCTTTAGGCAAATAAGCCGAAACACTTCCGTATGCAGTGACCATCCCCCTGGTCCAGCAACTGATGACTAATTTGTCAATGCCGGAATGTACCCAGCTGACAGAGCCGGCACACGCTGCTCTGCCCACTGTAGGATGTGGGAGACCTCCAGCGTCGCCACTGAGCTCCTTGTCTCTCTATGATGATTGACATACGCCACCGCCGTGGAGTTGTCCGACCGGATCCTAACCGAAGGACCCTGCAGCCTCTGCGACCATGTGGAGAGGCACCGCCTGATCGCCTGCAGCTCCAGCACATTGATTGACAGATGGAATTCTTCCTGCTGCCAGCAACCCTAGGACAACTGGATGCCCCAAATTCCCCCTCAGCCGATCAGGCTGGCGTCTGTCATGATCACCGTCCAATGAAGAGGAAGGAATGATTTCCCGGACCAAAGGGCTGGGGACCTCAGCCCCCAGAGAAACGAAGCCCTGGCTAGCTGGCTCACCTGGATTTCATAATCCAGGGATGCCGGAGACTTGTCCCATTTGGACAGGATCTCTTTCTACAAGACCCGAGTGTGGAATTGAGCATACGGTACCCGTCTCCAAGATGGCTGCCATGAGGGACATTAGTAACCGCACCGCGGATTGGAGAGCTTCAGCTTGCTTGAAGGAAGAAAGGCTCTCGCCTTTTGGAAGTCCAGAATCAACCCCAAGCACTCCAGGCACTGGGTCAGCAGCAATACCGACTTCAGGAGATTCAACACCCCGCCAAACTCCTGAAGAGTCTGCATGGTGATCGCCAAATCCTCCCTTAGTCCTGAGGCAGAAGCTGCCCTCAGAAGGAGATCGTCCTGGTAACCCACAATCGCGATCCCTAGTTGCCTCAGCAATGCCAGAATCGGAGCCAGCACTTGGTGAAGACCCTTGGTGCCAAGGCTAGGCCAAACGGAAGAGCTACCAATTGGTAGTGCTCGTCCCCGACCGCAAATCGCAGGAACCTCTGGTGTGCAGTGACCACATAATGGATTCCATCCTGCACAAAACAATTGAGGGCCTTGCAATCTAGGACCTTTCCTTCTTTGGGATTACAACCTTGTTGGAGTAGAATCCCTGCAACCTTTCCGACGTCGGTACAGGTACTATCACCCCATGCAGCAGTAAGACCTGTACTGTCCCAAACAGGGCCTCCCGACGAGCCGGAAGGAGATGAAGGTTGGAGGGAAAAAAACCTGTCCGGCGGACAAGAAAGAAACTATCTTGTAGCCTGACAAAACCAGCTCGCAGACCCACTGGTCGGAAAGACGACAAAGTCCACCGTTCTGCCGACTCCAGAAGACGACCCCCAACCCAAGAGCCGAGCGGGGGCGAACCTTCATGCGGAAGCTGATTTGTTCGCAGGCTTGTTCAGTCTGCGATACCAGGGACGCTTTTGTCCCCCAGGGCCCCTTGTCGGACTGGGGATGCTTACCCGGGCGGATGAAAAAAAAACACGCTTCTGAGCGGAAAAAGAGGAGCCCTTGCCTACGGCATAGCTCCTTACCTTTTCTGGATTGTGGGAGCAAAGTACTCTTTCCCCCAGTAACATTTTTTATAAAGTCATCCAGCGAGGCGCCAATCAGCATCCCACCTTGAAAGGGCAACTCCGCCAGCGCTTTTTTAAATGCCTGGTCCGCAGACCAAAACTTGAGCCAAACCAGGTGACACAGCACTACTGCTGATACCGAGGCTCTAGAAAGCAAAAGGGACTGTATCACGGGCCGCATCACAGATATACTTAAGGTCGTGCACCAACTGGTCTGCCAGTTCCACACAGACTGGGGAAACTTGTTTCTTCCCCAACTCACGGTGCAACAACATAGCCCATTCAGTGAGTGTTTGTGACACCAGAGCCGTGGCTAACACCGGCCGAAGCGATGACCCCACAACTGTAAACATGGCCCGGGCAACCGCCTCAGCCTTTGTGTCGACAGTGTCCTTGAAAAAGGGGGAACCCTTCCATCGGAATCGTGGTCACCTTATTTGACCTAGATACCGGGGGGTCAGCGACCGGAGGAGATGTCCAATTTTCGGGAATCCCTCCTCACAGGAGTAACGCACCGCCATTCACCACGCTTCCACCCTGGCAACAAATGATTCCAGGACCACCAACAGAGCGTCCATGGGCACCGCAGGTGCAGGGGAACCGGTCACTATCATAGGGATGTCTGAGGAAGAAGTGCCCCGAAAAGGCACACTGCGGGCGTTCCCACTCCTTGTCAATAAACTTAGCAAAATAAGTTAGGTAGGGAAACACCTTAGCGGTGCGGATCGGCTTGTGGGACCCAAAAGGGACCAACACATCTGCAGATGCCCCAGCCGTATCCTCTATCCCTCTAGCGTTTTTCTGCGCTAAAAAACGGACATGGAGGCTTCCTCCTCACTGTCCGGCGGGTCATGGTCCTTGACCTCTGAAGTGTCAGAACAGGGGTCGCCTGCCACAGCGGGGCCCGAGTCTGAATCAGAGCTTTCCGCGGCAGACAGGAGGGGCGTTTTTTTACCCACCTTGCGCCCGCACACCACTTCCACCCTAGCAACAAATGTTTCCTGGAACACCAACAAAGCATCCATGGGTACCGCAGGTGCAGTGGAACCAGTTGCTATCATAGGGGTGAATGGGGGGAAAAAAGCGCAAGCATCGGACGCCATGTCTGACCCACTCTTGCCTGTCACCCGGGACCTAAGGCAAGAGACAAAAAATGCCTACCCTCCTAGCTGCCACAGACTGAGGGGCCCCCCGCAGGACTCACCACCCTGACCCAGGGGCTGCGCTGTCCGTTCTCTCTTCTGCCTTCCAAAACACGGGGTGGTCTGTGTCAGTTTCGCGCTGTTCCTGGCTTAAACAGCCGCCCAGCACTAGAGAACTAACAGACACTGTCCCTCGTGGCCACAAGAACATGGCCATGGCTACAGGAAAATTGCCCCGGTTCCTGCTGAGAACATTTCCCCCCCCCCCTGCACGCGGCAAACGAAGGCCACGCCGAACGTTCGCCCCGCATGGCGGCAAACAAAGATGAGAAATGAAGGGATAACCGAGCGGACCAAATAACGTTAAAACGAAAGGATAAACGAGCGGAACAACCGCAGTTAAAACAAAGGGATAAACAAGCGGAACAAACAAACACACAGCACAACCCTCTGCCAGGACCCAGAGACCACCCGGAGAACCCGCGGGCCAGGTACATGCACCGCACCCCCTATGCCCAGCCACACAGCGCCCCCTTAGAATGGGGAGGAGGGAAAGAGGCAGGGAGAGAAGGGAGAGAGAGAAGGGAGAGAGAGAGAGAGAGAGAGAGAGACCCCCTAATCGACCTCCCAGGGAGTGCCCAGCTGCTCCAACCTGCCTAAACAGGTGGAACCATACTTACCCCTCCTGCAGGGACTGTTGGACCACTCCACAGACAGACCCATCACCCGAGCAGTACGAGGTGGCTATTGGCCACGGCACACTGACTCAGACAGCAGTAGCCCGGTCATGTGTGCCCCGGAGCATATATCTCACCGGCCGCCCCTGGACCAGAATGGGGCCTGTCGTGGCCGACCCAGCATGGAGCTAAGGTCTGTACGCGCTTGATGGCCAGGCTGGGGAGACTACTAGGATCTATATTATCCAGCCTGTCACCCACCCTGGCTATTGATTGTAGATCACAGGAAGCAAAAACAGCAAAAAAGAAAAAAATGTCAAAGACCACTGGTCCCCACAGGGAGCCAGGTCCTTCTCCTAGACTAGGCAGAAAAAAAACTGAGCTGCTGGAAGCAGAGTGAGTGGTTATAGCCAGTAAGATCGCCCCCTGGACGGTACTGTGCTTGATTTTTATGTGTTCTGCCTAGTCCTCTCCTTAAGGTGGCGATATAACCCTAAGGTCAAAATTAAAGTGCTGTGTCCGTCAATGAACGAAAGAGAAAGTATAGTACCCAAAATTATCAATCAATAGGCGACGCTTTAAATGCATTTACTGCTCACCAATGTAAATCGTAAAAGAGAGCTCTATTGCTTTCATTTCAATGTTCATGGTTATATGCAACGTGTGTGGTGCAATCTAGGTTTGCATACACATGTGCACCCTGTGCATATGTTTGCATTTGTGGGTGTGCGAAGGAGTTTCAATTAATTATTCTTATTTCATTTCATATACATTTTTGTGTGCTTGATCAACTGTGCACCCAGCTTTCTAGCCGAAATTGTGACTGCTTTGAACCAGAAGTGTTTAGAGCTGAGTGCTTTAGTTCACACTTCTACAGAGGAGCTCACCAACCAGCACACGGCAGTCATGTAAATGTGATTGAGGCAGCTACCCAGATCATTGCTAGTGAAGCTGTGTGCTTAGTTTAACCTGTTCACACTTTAGTCACATTCAAAAAGGCAAACTAGTTAACTAATCACAAGGGAGCAAATAAGAGGTTGGAGAAGCAGACCACTGTGGCCATAACTTGAGGGGGATTGGTTTGAAACCCCTAAATTCTTGCAGCACATTTCCTAACCCGATAATGGTGAAGGATAACATCAGAAAAAAAATTAGAATATAAAATATACACACACACCCCTTACCGAGCATTTAGCTGATCTTGCAGGTCTCGGATACTTTCTTCATTCCTGTGGTCAGTGCTGAGAAGCTGTGCAGCCACTTCATTCACAGATGCTATCCTGGATGCTAGGTTGTTCATTTCTGCCTCTAGTGTCTCAAACCTTCAAATAAAAACAGGGAAAAGAGGAGTACAAACACCAATTATAAAACACACAGACACAAAAAAAAAAAAAAAAAATTATTTTTACCATCGATAGCTGTGAAAAGAAAAAGGGAATACGAGCGCACAGGCTCAAGGTGCAATAATGTCTTTATAATTGGATATAAAAGGATAACTTTGATACACTCCCAAGTGAAGGTGAATAAAAAGCGTCAAACAGTTCCTCCAATAGAGAGCCTTAAAAAGGGACACATCCATGCTTCAGAATAGATGAGTAGACTGCTGGATGGATGGGCTGGCTCCACAGACACAGGCTCACCAAGCAGCTGCCGACAAGCCGCGAGCCAACTCAGTTGGTTCCATCAGAGCTCTCCCTGGGACAAGTGTTGTAGGCGCCCCACAGCCCTCTCCTGACCGGCCGTCTCTTCAGTCAGTGAGTGGCTTACTCGCGGCTTGTCGGCAGCTGATTGATGAGCCTGTGTCTGTGGAGCCAGCCCATGCATCCAGCGGTCTTCTCATCTATTCTGAAGCACGGATGTGTCCCTTTTTAAGGCTCTCTATTGGAGGAACTGTTTGACACTGTTTATTCACAGTGGGAGTGTATCGATTTTATCCTTTTATATCCAATTAAAGACGCTACTGCATCATGAGCCTGTGCGCTCGTATTCCCTTTTGTTTTCGCAAGAATTCTAGCACCAGGCCTCCTGTGTAACTCTAAACTGGTAACCTGTAAAGGCTCTTAACCACCTCAATACTGGACACTTTCACCTCCTCCTGACCCAGGCCAATTTTCAGCACTCTTACATTTTAAGCCCTGGTTCACACTAATGCAATGCGGGAAACGCACAAGATTCGCTGCGCATCCCTGCATCGCATGCCAAAGCAATTGCACCGTGTCCATGCGATCTGCTGCGGGCATCGTTGTTATCTTAATGACACTCCAAAAAAGATTGCAAAACGCAGTGCGATTGCCAGAATCGCATCACATGGGTGCGACGTGATTCAGGTGCGGCGGGAAAAAAGGACCCTGCACCATTTTGGTGCGGATGTGATTTTAGACTTACAAACTGTGCACAGGAATGTGGTGCGATTCCTGTGCGAATCACATGCAATGTTTTCCATTCACCAGTGTGAACCTAGGCTAAATGACAATTGCGCGGTCATGCAACACTACCCATATGACATTTTTATCTTTTTTTTCCCCTTAAAAAAAAGGGGGCTCTCTTTGAGTGGTATTGAATCACCACTGGGTTTTTTTATGCTATAAAATGAAAAAGACCGAAAATTTTATATAAAATTTTGCAAATAAGTAATTATTCTTCATAGATTTTGACCAAATTTATACTGCTACATAACTTTGGTAAAAAATAACCCAAATCAGTGTAGTGTACATTTGGTCTGTGTGAAAATAAGAGAGTCTACAAGCTATGGTACCAATCATTAAAAATTTATCACACCTGATGTACTGACGGCCTATCATTTTTTTATTTATTTTTTTATGCCCAAAAATGCCAGGACAGTACAAATATCCCTCAAAGGACCCTTTTTGGAAAGTAGCCAGCCCAATGTATTTACAGTACCAAAAACGCAAATGTATTTTATTAGGATTTTATGTGACAGACCAACACAAATCGGCACATAATTGTAAAGAGAAAGGAAAATGATTTTCAAAATGTTTGACAAAATAATATCTGAAAAGTGTGGTGTGCATTTGTATGCAGCCCCATTTACTCTGATACTCCTAACTAAAATCTAGTGGAACCAATTGACTTTAGAAGTCACCTATTTAGTAAACACAGTCCCCCGTGTGAAATTTAATCTCAGTACAAATATAGCTGTTCTGTGAATCCCTCAGAGGTTTGTTAGAGAATCTTAGTGAAAAAACAGCATCATGAAGGCCAAGGAACACACCAGACAGGTCAGGGATAAAGTTGGAGAAGTTTAAAGCAGGGTTAGGTTATAAAAAAGTATCCCAAGCTTTGAACATCTCACAGAGCACTGTTCAATCCATCATCTGAAAATGGAAAGAGTATGGCTCAACTGCAAACCTACCAAGACATGGCTGTTCACCTAAACTGACAGGCCAGGCAAGGAGAGCATTAATCAGAAAAGCAGCCAAGAGGCCCTTGGTAACTGGAGATGCTGCTGAGATCCATAGCTCAGGTGGGAGAATCTGTCCACAGCACAACTTTTAGTCATGCACTAAACAAATCTGGCCTGAAAGAGTGGCAAGAAGAAAACCATAAGATGTTCTGTTTGCAGTTTAGGAGAAGCCATGTGGGGGACACAAACGTGTGGAAGAAGGTGCTCTGGTCAGATGAGGCCAAAATGTAATTTTTTGGCCTAAAAGCAAATTGCTATGTGTGATGAAAAACTAACACTGCACATCACCCTGAACACACCATCCCCACCATGGTGGTGGCAGCATCATGTTGTGGGGATGCTTTTCTTCAGCAGGGACACGGAGTCTGAAAAAGACTTGAGACTGTCGGAGGTTCACCTTTCAGCAGGACAACGATCCTAAAACATACAGCCAGAGAGACAGTGGAATGGTTTAGAGCCAAGCATATTCATGCATTAGAATGGCCCAAAGTCCAGACCTAAACCTATCTGAGAATCTGTGGCAAGACTTGAAAAATGCTTTTCACAGACGCTCTCCATCCAATCTGACAGAGCTTGAGCTATTTTGCAAAGAAGAATGCGCAAAAATGTCACTCGAGATGTGCAAAGCTAGTAGAGACATACAAAAATCCTAATACAATACATTTACATTATTGGTTGTAACATGACAAAACGTGGAAAATTTCAAGGGGCGTGAATACTTTTTCAAGGCACTGTAGTAAGAGGCATGGTGAGTTTTTTGAAGTTGTAATTTTTTCCCACAATTATTTGGAAAATAAAAAATGTCATATTAACCAGTTATTTCTCGCACACGAGGTAGGCATATTTGCAGATTTTTTTCTTTAGCAGAGGCCCTAGAGAATAAAATGGTTGGTTTTGCAATTTTTTTATGTCACACGGTATTTGCACAGCGCTTTTTCAAATGCTATTTTTTGGGAGAAAAAAAATACACTTTAAAAAATTTTAATGCACACAAAACACAATATAATATACAGTTGTTTAGAAAAAAAAAAATGGGATTTTTTTATTACAGCTTACCTGTAAAATCCTTTTCTTGGAGTACATCATGGGACACAGAGCCTTAAGTAATTACTTATACTGACTTATACTGTTGCTTGCAGCATACTGCGCCCAAAGGCGATCTCCTCATACCTCCTTACATCCACCTGATAACATTTTTGTGAATGTATGCACTGAAGACCAAGTTGCGGCCTTACAGATCTGAGCCATGAAGGTCTGGTGATGCACTGCCCAAGAAGCACTAACCGCCCTGGTAGAGTGCGCCTTAACTTGAAAAGGGGGATCTTACCCCTTAAATGTAAGTTTGAATTCTAACCTGCCGAATCCACTTAGCGACAGTGGATTTTGACGCTGCCTGTCCCTTCTTAGGACGCTCTGGCAGAATACATAAGACATCAGTCTTAAAAATCTGAGCAGTTGTCTTTAACCTGCTGCCGCCCACCCACCCACCGTCATATGACGGCGGAGCAGTGCGGCTCTCGTTCTGGGGCGCTGTCATATGACGGCGGCTGATTCACACAAGGTATGCGCGCGATCGCGGACGCACAGCTCTGCCCTGTTGGTGTCACCGACAGGGGTGATCGACCGCGATTACGTCACGGCCGATCACAATGGGGTATTCCCCGCTTTAGACCACGCATGTGCATGATCGGGAGCGCGGTCACATCGGTGGCGGCGTGTTCCCAGGAACACTGCTCATCACCGACAAGGGTAAACAGCCAATGGCCTGCTGCTGTTTACCACGTGGTCGGCTGTGATCCATTCACAGCCGATCACTAATTGTAAACAAAGACCGGTTACTAGCTGTTACCGGCTCTTCTCTCCTCACACACCGTTTACAGTGTGAGGAGAGAAGAGCCAGGAGCAGTGAGTGACCGATGTATTGTAGTGTATTGCACCAACACCACAGTAAAGAGAACCTGTCACATCGCCCCTCCCCATTACAGCTGTCACCCAACAGTCACCACATCAGTGCCCACAAAAGTGCACCTGTCACCCATCAGTGCCCACAAAAGTGCACCTGTCACCCATCAGTGCCCACAAAGTGCACCTGTCACCGTCAAAGGCTGCCGTCAGCGGTGCAACTGTCACCCATCAGTAACCATCATCAGTGACCGCCATCAGTCACCTATCAGTCCCATAAAGTGCACCAGTCACCATCAGAGACTGCCATCAGTGACCGTCACCTGTCACCGATCAGTGACCGTCATTTGTCACCTGTCGCACAGCCCATCAGAAAAAATGTCCAAAAGATTCTATATAGGTGAGGAGGCGTTCCAGATCCTCTCCATGACTGATGAGAGCAACAGGGAGTTCTCATCAGATTCAAATGCCAATTCCGATTGTGAATCAAATTCAGCATTTGAACCGATTGATAGTAGTGGATCAGCAAACGAATCAGAGGAAGAATGGATCCCTCCTAAAAGAGCACGGCACTCTGGAAACCAGGCAGCCACCAGCAATATACCCCAGGATCAAATTCCCAGGCCCAGTACCAGCGCTGCTGTCAGCGATAGACCCCAAAACCAAAGGCCCAGTACCAGAGCTGCAGCCAGCGAAAGGCCACAAGAAATGCCCAGTACCAGCACTTCCACAGCATCACACCCAAATGCCAGCACAGGAACTCCAACTACCAGCACTGGAGTGCCATGTCCCCCCAAGAGCCAGGGCCGCTACATATCTCCCAGATGGTCTTGCCAATCCAACATGGCTGCCTTCCGACTCAGGATCAGCAAGAATGCCCCCTTTCACCGCACAGCCAGGTGTGCAGGCCAATACCCAAAATTTTTCTGAAATTGATTGTTTTAATTTATTTTTGCCCAACACTTTGCTGCAACTCATCGTGGACCAGACCAATTTATATGCCCAGCAGCATATTGCCAACAACCCCCAATCTTCATATGCCCGTCCATTCGAGTGAAAGGATTTGACTCTGGAGGAGTTCAAAATGTTTATGGGCCTCACCATAAACATGGGGCTTACACAAAAAATGAAGGACATGCCTATTGGTCCACCCACCCCATTCACCACATGCCCATTTATTCTTCTGTAATGTCCAGGTCCCGATACGAGATAATGCGCTTTCTTCATTTCAGTAACACCCAGTGCCCTCCCCGCAATCATCCAAATTATGATAAATTATATAAAATTCGCCCACTCATTAATTTCTTTTCCCAACGATTTGCAGAACTCTATGTCCCCGATAAGCATAATGTGTAGATGAGTCCCTGGCACCCTTTTCAGGCCGGCTAGGAATAAAACAATACATTCCTAGTAAAAGGGCTAAATACGGAGTGAAATTTTATAAGCTTTACGAGAGAGTCACGGGATATCTGTATGTGTTCCTCATATACGAAGGAAGAGATTCCCAGCTCCAGCCCCCTGAGTGCCCAGCCTACATGGGCACAACTGGTAAAATTGTATGGGACATGGCATACCCATTGCTGAAGAAAGGTTACCACATATACCTGGATAACTTCTACACAAGCCTGCCCCTTTTCAAACACCTATACCTCGCACAAACCCTGGCCTGTGGAACCTCCAGAAAGAATAGGAAGGGCTTCCCACAAGCCATAGTAAATAAGAAAATGCAAAGGGGAGAAAGAGCAACTTTGAGATGCAACGAAGTGCTGGCCTTGAGGTAGAAGGATACCAGGAATGTGTACATGATGTTCACCATCCATGACGACACTACAGTTGAAGTTCAGAGAAGACGAGGTCCCATTGTAAAGCCAAAATGTGTACAAGATTAGAAATCTGTACATTGGGGGGGTGGGGTGGATTTCAACGACCAAATGCTTCAGCCCTATTTAGCAATAAGGAGGTCCCATTTCTGGTACAAAAAAGTAGCACTATAATTCATTTGGCCATTTATAATGCCTACATAATTTACACCAAATCCACCGAAAGCCCTGCCCACTTCCTAAAATTCATTGAAGAAGTTGTCACGTCCCTCATCTACCATCAAAGACCCCCCCCAGAAAACCTTTGCTCTGATGCTGTTAGCCAACTTCATGAACGCCAGTTCCCAGACCACGTTCCACCATCTGAAGCAGCATGAAGACGCCAAAAAAGATGTTGAGTATGCAGCAATAAAGGATTTCGAAGAGATACCAGGTACCATTGTCCCCAGTGTCCCCTTGAACCCGGCCTTTGCATTGGTGAATGCTTCAGACTATATCACACATCCCTAAAATATTAGGCCATATTCTTAACCATTTCCCCATTTTCATCATCTGTGCTGACCATTTCCCATGCTTCCTCAAATAACCATGCCACTGGTTATTTGACCCTCGCCTGTTTTCAACTATGCCTCTGCCAACCGTTTGGACTGCTTACATGTGAACTGATCCTGGCCTGTTTTACCAACTATGCTTCTGCCTACTGTTTGGAATGCTTACGTGCGAACTGAACATGGCCTGTTTTACCAACTACGCTTCTGACAACCACTTAAACTGCTTGCACGTCATCTGACCCTGGCCTGTTTTATGGACTATGCTTTTGCCTACCGCTTGGATCTGTTGCCCTGCTACTGTAGGACACAGGGGTCTCACATGTGAGGGGCTCCAGAAATGTTTTTCCGGATGGAGAAAACAATTTTTTTTTGTCATCTCCGGGTTTCGTAATTTCCGGATTAGGGTCTGGAGTCCGGAGGCTTCATAGAGATTTGGGTGGGTCGAAGCCTCTACCCCTGTGCACAGGTCTTACCTGATTGCAGCCCTCAGCCTGCTGCTTACTGCTGCCATCCCCCAGCCTGCAGCATAAACTGACCATACCTCTGCCTGCTACCTGGACTATGGAAATAATTAGCTGTAGCAAGAGGCAGTATGTTTACGAAGGGCTGGAGAGCGGTGCAATAATGAGTGCAGGGAGGTAACGGCGTACTAAGACCAATATTATGGCTATGCTGGCTGTCTCTGCCTGGACAATTTCTATGGACAAATGCTTTGGCTGTGCTGACGATATCCTTGTGCTGACTATAGACAATATTCCTGCCCGCTGCCTAGATAATTACTATTGTTGCCAAGCACATCCCTGCCTGCACCAATTCTCTCCTCTGAAGACACTACTAAAACCGCAGGTAATATTTTTTATTACCCTTTCCTCAATAGAATTTATTTTGGAGTGTAATTTTTGGTATGTAAATGCTATTTGTTAGAAATATAAGGGCCTTCAAAAATAATAGGTGGTCAGGAAATTAGATGTGTAATTTATGCTTGAAGAACGCCTGAAAGTGCTACTTCAATGGGCCTCTGTATGTGGTCAGGCTCTGTAAAAGTCTCACACATGTGGTATCGCCATACTCAGGAGGAGTAGCAGAATGTATTTTGGGGTGTAATTTTTGCTATGTACATGCTATGTGTTGGAAATACCTTAAAAATTGACAACTTTGTGGAAAAAAAAAATGTTTATTTTTTTTCCACATTTTCCAAAAACTTCTGGGAAAAAAAAATGAACAGTTCAAAAGACTCATTAAGCTTCATAGATTATACGTTGGGGTGTCTGCTTTCCAAAATGGGGTCATTTTGTGGGTATTTGTACTTTCCTGGCTTGTTAGTGTCTCAAGAAATGAGATAGGTCTTCAGTACATCAGGTGTGATCAATTTTCAATGATTTGCACCATAGCTTGTAGACGCTATAACTTTCACAAAAACCAAATACATACTAATTAGGGTTATTTTTACCAAAGATATAGTTACATAGTTACATAGTAGGTGAGGTTGAAAAAAGACACAAGTCCATCAAGTCCAACCTATGTGTGTGATTATGTGTCAGTATTACATTACATATCCCTGTATATTGCGGTCATTCAGGTGATTATCTAATAGTTTCTTGAAGCTATCAATGCTCCCCGCTGAGACCACCGCCTGTGGAAGGGAATTCCACATCCTTGCCGCTCTTACAGTAAAGAACCCTCTACGTAGTTTAAGGTTAAACCTCTTTTCTTCTAATTGTAATGAGTGGCCACGAGTCTTATTAAACTCTCTTCTGCGAAAAAGTTTTATCCCTATTGTGGGGTCACCAGTACAGTATTTGTAAATTGAAATCATATCCCCTCTCAAGCGTCTCTTCTCCAGAGAGAATAAGTTCAGTGCTCGCAACCTTTCCTCATAACTAAGATCCTCCAGACCCTTTATTAGCTTTGTTGCCCTTCTTTGTACTCGCTCCATTTCCAGTACGTCCCTCCTGAGGACTGGTGCCCAGAACTGGACAGCATACTCCAGGTGCGGGCGGACCAGAGTCTTGTAGAGCGGGAGAATTATCGTTTTATCTCTGCAGTTGATCCCCCTTTTAATGCATGCCAATATTCTGTTTGCTTTATTAGCAGCAGCTTGGCATTGCATGCCATTGCTGAGCCTATCATCTACTAGGACCCCCAAGTCCTTTTCCATCCTAGATTCCCCCAGAGGTTCTCCCCCCAGTGTATAGATTGCATTCGTATTTTTGCCACCCCAATGCATTATTTTACATTTTTCTACATTGAACCTCATTTGCCATGTAGTTGCCCACCCCATTAGTTTGTTCAGGTCTTTTTGCAAGATTTCCACATCCTGCGGAGAAGTTATTGCCCTGCTTAGCTTAGTAACGTCTGCAAATACAGCGATTGAACTGTTTATCCCATCCTCCAGGTCGTTTATAAACAAATTAAATAGGATTGGTCCCAGCACAGAACCCTGGGGAACCCCACTACCCACCCCTGACCATTCTGAGATATGTAGTCGTATAAATTTATAAAGAAATATTACTAATTTGCAAAATTTTATGACAAAGAAAAAAGACATTTTTTCACCAAATTCAGTCTTTTTTTATTTATAGCACAAAAAATAAAAAACCTACTAGTGATTAAATGCCACCAAAAGAAAGCTCTATTTGTGTGAAAAAAAGGACGCAAATTTCATTTGTGTACAGTGTTGCATGACTGAGTAATTGTCATTCAAAGTGTGAGAGCACTGAAAGCTGAAAATTGGTCTGGGCAGGAAGGGGGTGAAAGTGTCCTGTAGGCAAGTGGTTAAATAGATTCTCACGGCTCTCACTACATCAAGACGATGTAGTGACTTGTCTTCCCTGGAACATGGTTTTGGAAAAAACGTTGGCAGACATTATCTTGGTTCAGGTGAAAACCTGAAACTACTTTTGGCAAAGCCTGGACGAGGGAGTAACACCACTCTGTCCTCATGAATAATCAAATATGGGTCTTTACAAGAAAGAGCAGCCAATTCCAAAAACCTCCTCGCTGAGGATATAGCAACCAAAAATACCAGCTTCCTTGTCAGAAGGACTAAGAGAATATGCTGTATCGGTTCAAATGGCTGTTTTTGTAACACTGACAAAACTAAATTCAAGTCCCAAGGGATTAAAGGTGATATAACTGGCGGAGTAATCCGCATCACCCCTTGTATAAAACCACAGACTAAGAATGTGGTTTTTGAAATAAAATCGATAAGGCTGAGACTTGGCCCTTAATAGTACTCAAGGCCAAATTCATCTCTACGCCTAATTGTAGAAAGGCAAGAATTCTGCCTATGATAGATCTCCAAGGGTGTCAACCCTTAGATTCACACCAGGAAACCTAAGCCTTCCAGACTCTATAATGTATAGTTCTGGAAGTTTGTTTCCTTGTATTAATCAAAGTAGAGATAACTGACCTGGAAAGCCCACGTTTCCTCAGAATGTGGGTTTCAATAGCCAGGCTGTTAAATTTAGTATACGTAAAGTAGGATGGAATATCGGCCCCTGTGAGAGCAGGTCTGCTCTTAGTGGAAGAGACCATTGATCCTCCACTGCTATCTTTATGACCTTTCTGCATACCATGACCTTCTGGGCCATGCTGGTGCTGCCAGAATTGCCAGTTTTCTTTCCAGCTTGATCCTGCAAAGAAGTCGAGGCAGCAATTGAATAGGGGAAAATGCATAGATCAGTGAAAGCTGATCCCACTGTATCACCAACGCATCAGTTCTGCATGCGAATGGGATCCTTTGTCCTGGACACAAAATTGACTAACTTTATGTTGAACTGGACGCTAGCAGATCTACGTCCGGAGTTCCCCATCTTTGACATACAGCCCGAGAATATGTCGGGGTAAAGAAACCATTCCCCTGGGAATAACTGCTGGTGGCTTAAGTAGTTCACCTGACAGTTCTCTATTCCCGGAATGAAGACTGCCGATAGGAACAAAATATTTCTTTCTGCTCAAGTTAGAATATGGTTCACCTCTCTCTGCGCTGAGAGACTCTTGGTGCCCCCTTGACGATTAATATAGGCCACAGCCATGGCATTGACAGATTCGATCCTGACAGGACAATCCCTTAACCTGGAAGTCCAGGTCTTTAGAGCCAGACGCACTGCCCGAATCTCTAGGATGTTGATGGGCAAGGCTCTTCCGGATCTTGACCACTGTACTTGTACTGTTGTCTTCCTTAGTACTGCTCCCCAGCCTGAAAGGCTGGCAACTGTCGTTACCACTTTCCAGATAACAGGTCTGAAGGATTTTCCTTTCAGCAGATTCTGGTTAGAAACCACCAATTGAGGCTTTGGGACACCCTTGGGGAAAGCCGCATTGGCAAGTCCAAAGCTTGGATCGTCTTGTTAGCAGATATAATACTGTTTTGCAACAGTCTCGAATGGAACTGGGCATAGGGAACCGCTTTGAACGAAGCCACCATCCTTTCTAACAACCTCATGCAAAGGCCAATGGAGGGATCTCCTTTTGACCTGACCATCCGCACCAACTCTCTTATGAAGTTGTTTTTTGCCTGGGCAAGAACACCCTTTTTTTGGGCTGTATCTATGATCAGACCCAAATACTCCAACTTTTTTAGCAGTTTTAAGGGAGACTTCACTAGGTTGAGAACGCAACCCAGACTTTTCCAGGTAACTGGTTGGAATGCGTACACCTTACTCCAAACACCGATTGGTCTATTAGCAATAGATAGTCCAGGTATGCCAAGACTGTTTAAGCCCTGTGCCCTTGACCTGGCTAGAGGTGGGGCTAGCACTTTTGTGAACACTCGGTGTGCTGTAGCTAGCCCGAAGGGCAAGGCTATAAACTGAAATGCTGCTGGTCTACTTCGAACCGCAGAAACCTTTGGTGAGTGGGAAATATATGGACATGCAGATATGCATTCCTGATGCCGATAGGCACCAGAAGTTTTCCTCCTTGTAGGATAGAAACTGCTGACCTGATCGACTCCATAGAAAGGAGCGGATCTTCAGCAACTGATTTAGATTATTTTAGATTTAGAATGGATCTGTTGAATTTCTGCGTGGATCTGTACATGTACAGGAAACGTATGAAAAAGGCAGTGAAGGTTTTAAGGAACCTAAGGAAAAACAGATCAGTTGACTACTAGATGTAGCTTGAAAGAGGCATAAATCATCTCTGTAAGAGATTTGTACCAGCAATTTCTCAGATTGCGAGGCTGAAAAAAGGTTCAAATCCAGTTGTCTCCTGCGCAGAGGAGTAATCGGTTTGCCTTTCCTTCCTGATCACCTGAGGGTAACCTTTCATCCTCTACCCACTGTTCCCTTGATAAGGGATCTAAGTTGGGGGAGGGAGATCTAACATGCTTCCTATCGTTGGATAGAGGATGCAGTTAAAGTCGCTAATTTTCCTTCTAGGCCCTGCAGGGTTGAGGAAAAACGCATTTCCAATCATGTATACAGGGGCTGAATGTTTTCTCCTCTTAGAGTGACGATGGAGGCCGTCACCACTGCCTAGAGGCAGCTGCCCCTGGCGCAGGTGAAGGAGTCCGTTTAAATACCTTCGTTTGGACAAAAGAGTACCTTTCCTGCTAGAAATCATTTGGATGTTTTTGACCAAATCTTCCCCAATGAAAAAGGGAAACTAGTCAGAAGCCGTTTTGCAAGATGCTTCGGCTGACCAACTTTTCAACCACAGGGTCCTACGCATGTGTTTTAGCTCAAGCGCAAGGCGGGACGCCTGGTGGATAGAGTCTGTTATGGCGTCTATGGCAAAACATAGCGCCTTTGGTAGGAGGATTTTAACAAAAAAAATTCCAAATTCTTATCGGTTGAATCCTTAAGCATTTGTGCATCTTTATTGATGCTGGAAATTGCATCGTCTACTGCTGGTACTTTCCATCCTTTGTGAATTTTTTCTCCATGATAGAGAACTGAGAAACTCTTTGGAGGGAAAAAATGCTTATCCGGATGATCCCATTCAGCATAAATAAGCCCTTCTAGAAATGCATGAAAAAGGCTGTAAAGGTTTTTTTTGTTTTTTTTAAAAACCCAAGGAAGGGACCGAACTTTCAGCTGACTCTGTTAGGAGTAGCATAAAAAGTGGAATGAACCATCTCTGTAAGAGTTTGTAACATCAATCTGTCAGATTGCGAGGTTGCATAAGGTTCCCCAACTGCTTCCTCCGCAGGGTAATACCTCCATCCTGTGCCCACTGTTCCCTTGGAAAAAGGGTTTTGAGGTGGGGGAGGGGGATCTAGCACACTTCCTATCCTCTTGGACGGAGCATGCGATTAAAGCCGCTAATCTTCCTTCTAAGCCCTGCAGGGCAGAGGAAAATGCATCTTCAGTCACGTATACAGGGGCTGAAGTGTGAGAAGCAGTTACACCACCAATTGCTTCCAATGGCTCACCCTGGCTTGCCATGTCAGGTATCTCCGGTGAGGATGACAGTGTGGAGGCATGACCGGAGTTCCAAGCGCCAAGGGGAGGGGAATCCTTGGTACCTTTGTGGTAGCTCTGGAAGTAATAGTGCTAAGCACAAAAGCAGAGGCACTTTAAGAAAAAAATTATGATATTTGCTTTACAATAGTTTAACAAAAAACAATGACACCATAAGGATCAGCCTTTGATGCTGAGTAAACATATTTCCTGTACTGGAAATGCCTGCTTACACACCTTTACATGCACAGCACTCCTGTGTCTTTTAGTGTGACAGACTTCTGTCTTTAGCATATGAACTGAGAGCATTTGTGTTAAGCCTCAGGTGAGAACCTGATTAGGCGTCCTCAGCGTCTTCCACCCTAGTATATGCGCCATGTGCTCCGCGTGGACGTGACATCCCACACACGGTGCCGCCTATCTGTGAGCCACGCCCCTCTGCAATACCCGCCCCCCTCCTTATTTTAAAAAGCAACACTAGTCTGCGTGTGTGGACGGCATTGGACGCCAGACTTTTAGAATCTGCAATGCTATACAGGGGCTGAATGCCTGTCCAGGCTCAACAAGGGCAAGTCTGATAATACAAACAGTGGAAAGCCGCACCACCTCCAGGAGGGGAGGGGAATTTATGTCAGCAGTGTTTGTTAGGCTCCCAGTTTTAAAGGAAGACTTTACTTTATACAAAAAAATGCAAGTGGCTGTTTTTATATGTTCATAAACTACTGCTGTACCCCCTTTAGATCCCTCAGAAGAGAAACACCATCTGTTCAATTAAGAACCCCCTCTGGCTGCTGGGACCACTCCTGCTGCTGTAGCCAGACACAGAGCTGCTGAAAAAGGCATTGTACAAGAGAGATAGAGAGGATAGAGATGATAGAGATAGATGAGATAGATGATATAGATGATAGAGATAGAGATGATAATGATAGAGATACCTTTTACAGTTCCTAGGCTTCTCCCCTTACCTTTATCCTCGCTGCAGGATACAGCTATATAATAGCAGATCTAAACTTCACCCATCAAAAACCGGGTCCCTTTTAATAGGGGTTCCACTCCTTTGGACCTGTATAGTGTATAGCACCCCTCAGGACAACTTTAGGTAATGTAGCAAGACCAAAAAAAGTCCTGGTTCCTAGGGTCCAGCCCTCAAAGAGAAGCATTACAGGCAAAACCTTGTTCTTCTATGCGAGGCCCGGGTATCATCCTCTGGTTGCAGTGGCGTGGATGGATCTGGTTGTGGAGGTTTTTTAAATCCAGCCTGGATCCCTTCTGGAGCTACTCAGAGCATATCTTCACTCGTGACCAACACCTTAGACACTGGCGAAAAAACTGATGTGCTCCTGGAAGGAGGAGGGGTTATATAGGGAGTGAACTTCCTTGATTGGGTATGCCAGTGTCAACACCTAAAGGTGGCCCATAACCCATTAATTACTTCAGGCACTGTGTCCCATGATATACGATAAAGAAATAAAAAATATGGTGTTGCGCCAAGTACGGTATTTAAAAATGGTGGCAAGGCCAATCCGAGAGCCCATATCCCAATCTGTGATGTGCTGTGTCCAAATGACTGGATAAGCCATCACGGAATAAGGGCGCGCCTAGGCACACGTTCTGACAGGACATACGGGTACATCCAGTCAGAACAGCGCATGTACCATGTTTCGTGACCGGGTGAGAATCGGTTATCGTACCGTAGTTTGTGGCTGTTCCATGGGCGTAAGCATTAAAGTTTGAAATGCTGGGTATCCATTTACTCGGCGGAACATTTTTTTACCAAACAATTGGGTATTATATTGTGCATTAAAATTCATTAAAGTGTATTTAAAATATAAATAAAAAATTGTGTTTGAAAGACCGCTGTTCAGAAAATCTGCTTTAAAAAATATATAGTGTTTGGAAATTCTGGAGAGGTTCTGTGAAATCAGCCAACAGCAGGTCAAAAGGAGGGGAGAAGTATGCGTATTTCTGTGACCCAGAAGAGAAGTATGACCAAGAAGACTTTGGCCATACTATTTTAAGTAAACCTGTGAAATTATTTTAAATAATATTAAAACAAAGTCTTGTCTGAAAGCAGACATAGTTACTGCGACTGTGGAACTCTGGAGAGCAGGTGGGTGGGATTCATCTCTAAAGTCATAGGTGTGAAATTTTAAAGGTCAGAGTGTGCCTGAGGCTTAACGTTAATAGGCACCTTATAGGACCCACTCTGGGGAAGACTTGAAAGTATGAAAACCTTAAATAAGAAATTGCTCATGCTTGTTGGAGTTTTTTTTTAAATTTACAATGGGAGGACATACGACTCGAAAATATAAATAAATACATATACACACACACATACATACATACACCCCCATACATGTAGTGCATATCTATACCTTTATCAGACACAGAGGTCTACTTTACAGGCAAATCAGTGGTGGCTGGTGTTCAATATTTTGTGGGGGCAGCAAGCCAACCCCCCTCAGGAGACTGAATGCGGCGGCGATCAGAGGCCTTAGGAAGGAGGCAGATCAGGTAGACATGGATCTGGGCTGCCGCTCCTTACTCCGGGCCCATCGCTTCTCCTCCAGGCCGAACAGGAAATGGGACCTGACTGAGACCCGCTTGGCCGTGAGTCCTAAGACTGCCAAGCGGGTCTCAGGAAATACTTCCTAACTGGCAGGGAGAATCAGGAAGACAATAGCGAATATTAATTCGCTATTGTCACACAAAAGGGTGGGCTCAGGGCACAGCCAATTAGAGCCCCAGGCTCTAATCATGTGCTTAAAAAAAAACAAAAAACACAAAACCAAAAAAATTGCTATCCATGTGGCCGGCGGCAAGCATGTAGATTAGGGGGCCAGACGCATGGATGGGGGGGGGGGGGGGGGGGGGGGGGCGGTACCTGTGCACCCCTATGGATGGGCTGCCACTGAGGCATATTCCTAAAAGAGGGCTCCAAGTTTGTTTTTACTATTTTTGGATACATGCTTGTAGCATGCTTTTCCCAAAAGCCAATATGTATCCTATTCTGAATGAGCAGAAATTGGAGGTTTGTAATAAGCCACTCTCCTAATTTTTTGTTCTTTGGCTGTAATTAAATCACAACTTTTACTGTCAGAAGTACAATGGATATAAGAAGTCTGTAAAAAAACAAAACACATTTTTTAGAACACTTAAAATCGCTTGATTTTTTTCCACCTTTAACATGACCCATAATATGTGCAATACATAATAATGTGCAATAAAAATAAACTGAAATCTTTAAAAGGGGGAAAACTATAAAAATATATATATATATATATTTTATTTACAATAATGTTGTTGCACATACATGCACACCCCTAAACTAATACTCTGCTAAAGCACTTATTTGATTTTATGACAGAATTCAGTCTTTTGGGTAGGAGCATGGCACTTATTGCCTTGGGAATCTTTGCTCACTCTTTCCTTGAAAAAGTTCTCCAATTCTGTCAGACTGGGCATCACCTGTGCCCAGTCCTCTTCAGTTCACCCCACAGATTTTCAAATAGGATACAGGTCTGGGCTCTGGCTGGGACATTCCAAAACTTTGACTTTTTTTTTTTTTAAGCCATTCTTTTGTTGATTTGGAGGTATGCATTGGGTTGCAGTTGTGCTGAAGGGTGAAATTCCTCCCCATCTTCAGCTTTTTAGCAGAGGCCTGAAGGTTTTGTGCCAAAATTGCCTGATATATGGAACTGTTCAGAAGTCCTTCCACCTTGACTAAAACCCCAGACCCAACTGAAGAAAAATAGCCTCAAAGCATAATGCTGCCACCGCCACCATGCTTCACTGTGGGTACAGTGGGTTTTTTTCTTTTTGGTTTTGCACCAAAACTTTTTTGGAATTGTGGTAAAAAAATTGAATCTATTCTCATCAGACCATAAACACATTTTCCCACATGTGTTTGGCAGATTTAATGTAGGGTTTTCCTCAGTAAGAAAAGGCTTCTGCCTTGTCACCCTACCACACAGCCCAGATACGGTGCATCCGGAAAGTATTCAAAGTGCTTTACTTTTTCCACATTTTATGTTACAGCCTTATTCCAAAATGGATTCAATTCATTATTTTCCTCAAAATTCTACAAACAATACCCCATAATGACAACGTGAAAGAAGTTTGCTTGAAATCTTTGCAAATTTATTAAAGGATAAGTACAGCCAAAGCTCGTTTGGCTATACTTCTCCTGTGGGTCACATGAGTGCAGTTTGTCCATCACTCCTGTGACCAGTTTTCAGCAGAGAGCAAGCTGAAGTCGGCTCTCTGCTGATGTCACAGTGTCGGTCCAGGCTCCACATCATCACGACCATGGGCTTTGGATCCACCAGATTTCTGGACCGACACCAGGCTCAGCAAGCCACCGAGGGCCTGAGCAGGCCACTCCCGCCCCCCTCAATACCCCAGCGCTCCAGTGAGCGAGGAGGGGGCATAGCAGGGAGCTGTGACTGACAGTCACCAGCTCTCTGCGCACGGAGCTGTGAGAACCGAGTGATCGGCGGTGGTTAATCGCTCGGTTCTCTGTTATAGGTGTCGGGGCACAGATGCAGCACCTAAGAAAAAAAAAAAAAAAAAAAACAAACACACACACACACACACACACAAAACCATACTTTTTTAAAAACAAACAAAAAAACACATATGTACATAAGTATTCACAGCCTTTGCCATGACACTCAAAAATGAGCTTAGGTGCATCCTGTTTCCACAGCTCATCCTTGACATGTTTCTACAACTTGGAGTCCATCTGTGGTAAATTCAGTTGACTAGACATGATTTGGAAAGGCACACACCTATCTATATAAGGTCCCACAGTTAACATATGTGGAAAAAATTGGATTTTTGTACTCACCGTAAAATCCTTTTCTCTGATGTTCATTGACGAACACAGCACTTTAATCTTGACCTTAGGGTTATATCGCCACCTTTAGGTGAGGACTAGGCAGAACACATTAAAAAAAACAAGCACAGTACCGCCCAGGGGGCTGTCCTACTGGCTATAACCCCTCATTCTCCTTTAGCAGCTCAGTTCGTCAAAAAGCAGTACAAACATAAATAGGAGGGGTGGGTGCTGTGTCCGTCAATGAACATCAGAGAAAAGGATTTTACGGTGAGTACAAAAATCCTATTTTCTCTTTCGTTCACTGTCGGACACAGCACTTTAATCTTAACCTTAGGGACGTCCAAGCAGTGTCAAAAGCGAGGGGTGGGAACACAGAGAAAATAAACTCCACCCACCACCAAAAGAACTCCCCATCAGAGGAGACGCAACCTCAGATGGCCGCCTGCAAAACCTTGTGGCCGAAGCATGCATTCGAAGATGCATCCACATCGACCTTATAAAATTTGGTTAAAGCGTGTATGGACGACCCGGTAGCCGCCTTACACCCAGAGAAACAGACGTTTGATGCCAGAAAGCCCTGGAAGCACCAACTGCCCTGGTAGAAAGTGCCGTGACAGGAAAGGGAGGCGCCCGCCCCTCATGGCAAAAGCCTGAACCACAATTTGTCTGATCCACCGAGAAACTGTGGCCGAAGAGACCGCCAGGTCCTTCCTCGGACCAGCCACCAAGACACACAGCATCCGACCTCCGAAAAAGAGCCATAGCAGACAGAAACACCCGCCAGGCCCGGATCACATTCAAAGAATGTAAAACGACCTCCTCGGGATGCAACAGCCGAGGACATAAGGACGGAAGCACAATGTCCTCGTTTAAATGGAAGCTTGAAACAACCTTTGGAAGAGAAGAGAGCTGCGGACGCAGCACCGCCTTATCCTCATGTAGATAAAGAGACTTGCAAGCCAAGGCCGCCAACTCAGAAACCCGCCCTGCAGATGTAATAGCCACTAGAAAGACTACTTTCTGAGAAAGCGTTAGTAAAGGGATCTCCCTAATGTGTTCAAACGGTGGTTTCTGAAGCACCAGATTCATATCCCATGGGGGGAAGAGGCAGGCATACCCGGAGGGGCCACATGCCGATCCCCCTGAACAAACGTACCCACCAATGGGCAAATCGCCAATGGCCGCTGAAAAAAAAGACAGCCACAGCTGATATCTGCCCCTTAATGGTACTCAATGCAAGCTTCTGATTCATTCCTGGCTGCAGAAAACAGCAGGATCTTGGAAACCAAATAAGAACGCGGATGCCACTCCATCTCCTCACACCGGGAGATGTAGGCCTTCCAGGTATGAAGATAAATCTTCCAGGAAGAAGACTTATGCGCCTTTAGCACAGTGGTAATCACCGAAGCCGACAGCCCTCTGTCCCTCAGCACCTGGCTTTCAACAGCAATACCATTAAAGCCAACGACGGTAAGGCAGGGTGAAGTATTGGACCTTGAGACAGAAGGTTCTCCTGCACCGGCAGCTGCCGAAAGGAACATCTGCACCATGTCGGCGTACCAAGGACGTCAAGGCCAGTCTGGGGCCATCAGAATCACCAGAATCCCCTCCGCCCCCACTCTGTGCAGCAGACGAGGGAGGCACCTGAAAGGGGGAAAGGCATAAATTAGCCGATAATGCCCCCATGGGGCCACCAACGCATCTGACGCGTCCACCCAGGTATCCCTTGACCCGGCCACAAACCTCTGCACCTTCCGGTTGAGCCAAGAAGCCAGGAGATCCACATCCGGCATGCCCCACTTTAGGCAAATGACCTGAAACCATTCCGGATGCAGTGACCATTCCCCCTGGTCCAGCAACTGACAACTGGCAGGTGGACTACGTCGTTTTCTACGCCCGGAATGTACCCGGCTGACAGAGCCGGCACGCCCCACTCTGCCCACTGTAGGATATGGGAGACCTCCAGCCCCGCCGCTGAGCTCCTTGTCCCTCTATAATGATTGACATACGCCACCACCGTGGAGTTGTCCGACTGAATCCTGACCGGACGACTCTGCAGCCTCTGCGACCATGTGGAGAGGCACCGCCTGATCACCCGCAGCTCCAACACATTTGATCGACAGACTGAATTCTTCCTGCTCCCAGCAACCCTAGGCCGACTGGATGCCAAAAATTCCCCGCCAGCCAGGCTGGCGTCCGTCGTGATCACCGTCCAATGAAGAGGAAGGAACGATCTCCCGGACCAAAGGGCCGAGGACCTGAGCCACCAGAGAAACAAAGCCCTGGCTAGCTGGCTCACCTGGATTTCATAATCCAGGGATGTCGGAGACTTGCCCCATTTGGACAGGATCTCTTTCTACAAGACCCGAGTGTGGAATTGAGCAAACGGTACTGCCTCGAAAATGGCTACCATGAGGCCCAGAGCTCGCATGCAGAAACGCAGCGGACGACCACCAGTGGAACATTAGTAACCGCACCGCAGATTGGAGAGCTTCAGCTTGCTTGTAGGAAGAAAGACTCTCGCCTTTGGGGAGTCCAAAATCAACCCCAAGCACTCCAGGCACTGGGTCGGCAGCAACATCGACTTCTGGAGATTCAATACATAGCCCAACTCCAGAAGAGTCTGCATGGTGATCGCCACATCCTCCCTTAGTCCTGAGGCAGAAGCCGCCCTCAGGAGGAGATCGTCCTGGTAACCCACAATCGCGATCCCTAGTTGCCTCAGCAATGCCAGAATTGGAGCCAGCACCTGGTGAAGACCTTGGTGCTGACGCTAGGCCAAAGGGAAGAGCTACCAATTGGTAGTGCTCGTCCCCAACCGTAAATCGCAGGAACCTCTGGTGTGCAGAGACCACATAACGGATTCCATCCTGAGCCTCCGAACCTTCACAAAACAATTGAGGGCATTGCAATCTAGGACCGGACGGACCCTTTCCTTCTTTTGGATTACAACCCTATTGCAGTAAAATCCCTGAAACCTTTCCGACGTCGGTACAGGTACTATCACCCCATGCAGCAGTAAGTCCTGTACTGCCCCAAACAGGGCCTCCCGACGAGCCGGAAGGAGATGAAGGTTGGAGGGAAAAAAAACCTGTCCGGCGAACAAGAAAGAAACTATCTTGTAGCCTGACAAAACCAGCTTGCAGACCCACTGGTCGGAAAGGAGAGAAGTCCACCGGTCTGCAGACTCCCAAAAGCGGCCCCCCCACCCGCGAGTCGGCGGGGGGCGAACCTTCATGCGGAAGCTAATTTGTTATCAGGCTTGTTCAGCCTGCGATACCAGGGATGCTTTTGTCCCCAGGGCCCCTTGTCAGACTGGGGACGCTTACCTGCCGACCCGGGCGGATGAAAAAACCTGCTTCTGAGCAGAAAAAGAGGAGCCCTTGCCTACGGCGTAGCTCCTTACCTTTTCTGGATTGTGGGAACAAAGTACTCTTTCCCCCAGTAATATTTTTAATAATGTCATCCAGCAAGGCGCCAAACAGCCTCCCACCTTGAAAGGGCAACTCCGCCAGTGCTTTCTAAAATGTCTGGTCCCCAGACCAACACTTGAGCCAAACCAGGTGACGCAGCACTACTGCTGATACCGAGGTTCTAGAAAGAAAAGGGACCGTATCCCGGGCCGCATCACAGATATACTTAAGGTCATGCACCAACTGGTCTGCCAGTTCCACACAGACTGGGGAAACCTGTTCCTTCCCCCACTCACGGTGCAACAACTTAGCCCATTCAGTAAGTGGGGAAACCTGTTCCTTCCCCCACTCACGGTGCAACAACTTAGCCCATTCAGTAAGTGTTTGTGACAACAGAGCCGTGGCTAACGCCAGCCGAAGCACTGACCCCACAACCGTAAACATGGCCCGGGCAACCGCCTTGGCCTTTGTGTCGGCAGGATCCTTGAAAAAGGGGGAACCCTTCCACCGGAATCGTGGTCACCTTATTCGACCTAGATAGCGGCGGGGGGGTCAGCGACCGGAGATGTCCAATTTTCCAGGAATCTCTCCTCACAGGAGTAACGCACCGTCATTCACATCGCTTCCACCCTGGCAACAAATGATTCCAGGATCGCCAACAGAGCGTCCACGGGCACCATAAGTGCAGGGAAACCGGTCGCTATCATAGGGGTGTCTCAGGAAGAAGTGCCCTGAAAAGGCACGCTGCGGGCGTTCCCACTCCTTGTCAATAAACTTAGCAAAATAAGTTAGGTAGGGAAACACCTTAGCGGTGCGGATCGGCTTGTGGGACCCAAACGGGACCAACACATCTGCAGATGCCCCAGCCGTATCCTCTATCTCTCTAGTGCTTTCCTGCACTAAAAACGGACACGGAGGCTTCCTCCTCACTGTCCGGCGGGTCATGGTCCTTAACCTCTGAAGTGTCAGAACAGGGGCCGCCTACCACAGCGGGGCCTGAGTCTGAATCAGAGCTTTCCACAGCAGATGAGGGGAGGGGGTGTTTTTTACTCACCTTGCGCCCGCACGCCGCTTCCACCCTGGCAACAAATGATTCCAGGACCACCAACAAAGCGTCCATGGGTCCCGCAGGTGTAGTGGAATCAGTTGCCATCATAGGGGTGTATGAGGAAGAAGCGCCAGCATCCGACGCCATGTCGGACCCACTCTCGCCTGTCACCCGGGACCTAAGGCAAGAGACAAAAAATGCCCACCCTCCTAGCTGCCACAGACTGAGGGGCCCCCCGCAGGACTCACCACCCTGACCCAGGCGTTGTGCTGTGCCTCTGTCCGTTCTTTCTTCTGCCTTCCAAAACACAGGGTGTTCGGTGTCAATTTTGCGCTGTTCCTGGCTTAAACAGTCGCCCAGCAATAGAGAACTAACAGACACCATCCCTCGTGGCCATAAGAACATGGCTGCGGCTACAGGAAAATGGCCGCGTTTCCCGCGGCGAACATTCCCCCTGCACGCAGCAAACAAAGGCAAATAGGCGCGGTTCTCGCGCCGAACGTTCGCCCCGCATGGCGGCAAACGAAGATGAGAAACGAAGGGATAACCGAGCAGACCAAACAACATTAAAACAAAAGGATAAACGAGCGGAACAAACAAATGCACAGCACAACCCCCTGCCAGGACCCAGAGAAGGACCCCCGGGCCAGGTACGTGCACCGCACTCCCGATGCCCAGCCACACAGCGCCCCCCTTAGAATGGGGTGGAGGGAAGAGGCAGGAAGAAAAGAAAGGGAGAGAGAACCCCTAATTGACCTTCCAGGGAGTGCCCAGCTGCTTCAACCTGCCTAAACAGGTGGAACCATACTTACCCCTCCTGCAGGGACTGCTGGAGGCACTCCACAGACAGACCCATCACCCGAGCAGTACGGGGTGGCTGTCGGCCATGGCACACTGACTCAGACAGCAGTAGCCCGGTCATATGTGTGCCCTGGAGCATATAGCTCATCGGCTGCCCCTGGACCAGAATGGGGCCTGTCGCGGCCGACCCAGCGCAAAGATAAGGTCTGCACACGCTCGATGGCCAGGCTGGGGAGACTACAAGGATCTATATTATCCAGCCTGTCACCCAGCCCGGCTGTTGATTGTAGATCACAGGAAGCAAAAACAGCAAAAAAGAAAAAATTTCAAAGACCACTGGTCCCCACAGGGAGCCAGGTCCTTCTAGACTAGGGAGAAAAAAACTGAGCTGCTGGAAGCAGAGTGAGGGATTATAGCCAGTAGGACCGCCCCCTGGGCGGTACTGTGCTTGCTTTTTTTATGTGTTCTGCCTAGTCCTCTCCTAAAGGTGGCGATATAACCGTAAGGTCAAGATTAAAGTGCTGTGTCCGTCAATGAACGAAAGAGAAAGTGAAGCGCTGTGAATACTTTCCGGATGCACTATATATGTAGAATATGGGAGATTGTTGCCAGTACACAACCAGTGCTTGCCAGAAATTCCCGCACATCCTTTAATGTTGCTGTAAGCCTCTTGACAGCCTCCTGGTAATGTCACTGTTCCATATTCTCCACCTGCTGAGGACAGTCTTCACTGTGTCCCATGGTATATCTAATGCCTTGAAAACTTTTTGAACCTTCTCCTGACTGATATCTTCCAACAATGAGATCCCTTTAATGCTTTGTACGTTCTCTTTGCAGACCATGGCTTTTGCTGTAATAACCAACTGTGTAACTGTCAGAAAAACCCTACTAAAATCAACCAAACTTTATAAGTACTTAATCAAAGTCACTTTAATTGATGGCAGGTGTGTACTGACATGTAACTGGTTAATTCTGAACACAGCCACATCCCTAATTATAAGAGAGTGTGTACACCTATGCAACCACACTTCTTTTATATATTTTTTTCACCACAAAACAATTATTTCAGTTTGCTTTTAATTGAGTTGCACAGATTATAGGTCACTTTTAAAAGGTAGAAAAAAAATCTGAAGTGGTTTATCTTGGTCTGGTCATGGTTACATCTAAAAAACCTAGCATTTTTACAGGGGTGTGTAGATTTTTTATATCAACTGTATATGCTTTACAGAGACATGTCATTTCTTACCGTATCCCTGAAGATCAAAATAAGAAATATTTAAAATGTAAGTATTGTTATACAAGAGCTCAAGTTAGTCCACATAAGCAGAATGCACAAAAATTAATTACCTTTGTTGGACTACTTCAAGGTCCTCCAGCTTTTCTGGGATCTCCAAACCATTAAGCCACTGTTCCTTCTCGTCGATCCAAAGAATACAAGCATCAGCCTCACTGAACATTTTATGAAGTGCCAGAGAGTCTTGCAGTGCTTGCTTACGGTGGGCAGCTAGGGCTACCAGCTCTTCATATCGCTGTTCCAAAGCAGGGAGTCTTCCATCAACTTCAGGAGATTGGGCGTAAGCTTGTGGCAGACAACGAGCTTGTTCATGCAAGGTGTCAACAGCTGGTCGATGGTTGAGTATCTCCTCTTCAACATCCTTGTGTTTCCTAATTAATGTCTGTGTGGAGTATTCATCATGGCCCACATCATTTGTAGAAACCAAGCGCAAGGTATCCAAAATCCAAACTTCAGCATCATTGGCATCAGCTTGGAACTGATAATAACTATAGGCTTCTCTTAGTCTACGTTCCCTATCTTCAGCCAGAGCTTCAAGCTCTTTCCATTGACCTCTGACATCTGCGATCTTTTCTTTAATCTCACTGGCTCCGAAGTGACACTCTGCAATCAGTTTTTCACCCTCAGCTACTGTTAGGCACAAAGGTCCATAACGTCCACTCATTTCATCATGGAAAGCATTATGTTTACTTAGGAGTCTCAACGAGCTTGTGAGGTCCTTCCCCTGGTCATCAGATAGCAGAAGGCGACTTTGTTCTCGTATCCAGGCCTCCTCCTCACCCATATCCCAGAAAAATTTCCAAAGTCGGCGGGACTCTTCCAATTTTGACCTCCGTGCTGCAGAGAGTTCACATAATTCTGAATAGCGCTGCTCCAAAAGTTGGACTCTCTTTCTCACTAGCTCTGGATCACAAGGTTTGTAACCTAGAATAAAATGGGAAAATACAATTTTGCATTGAATCTCACCGTCCTAAAAATTGCAACTTTATTGTATTAAATTTTTACTTTAGCTATACCTTCATCATCTGACATAAACTTCAGAGCAACTGTCCTAACTGATTTCACACGTTCTGCTTGCACAGAAATATCAGCCTCCACTAGAGTATGAGTTTGGAGCAAATCTTCCACCCCATGGAGGTGCTTGCCATAATCTTCAGACTGAAGTCGACCCTGGGTGGAAAGAACCATTAGCAGGCTCAAAAATGTACCACTTACCTATTCAGTAAGGAGATAAACATTTTAGAAGATTTTGATCTCATTTCATACCTTCATATCATCTGTCCAGTCCATGAGATACAATAGATCCTGAAACATCCTCTGCAACTCTAGATTCATTAGAAGCCTCTGACGTCTGGCTGCTACCAATTCCTTTAAGTAATCCCATAACCGTGATACGTTGCATTTGCGAGCCAAAATTCTTCGAATGTCATGATAATTCTCTGCTTCTAATTCATCCGCAACTGCATTTACAGCTTGAACCCGCTCACTGTATGCAATGATGTCCGTCTCAATAGCTTCATGCTTTCGCACTGCAGCTTCAACTGCAGCCAAGTCTAAGCCAAAGTTATCCTATTAGATAAGAGAAAAAAAAAAAATGTCTTTCCAGAGTTGGCATTGCAATAACACTGTAATCTAAGCATTGTTACCGCTATAATGACACACAAAAAATGATATAATTCCCAAAACAGTATTTAAAAAAAAAAAAAAAAAAAAGGTACTCTTTGTAGAGGACTGCTACAATATAATAAAACTTTACACCCAGTTGAAATACCTGTGAGACAAGACGCTGGTTTTCACTGAGCCAGGTTTCCCTCATCGCTGCCTTACGGTCAAATCTGGCTGCCAATTGCTCTAACTTTTCCTGGCGAATCAGTTCATTGCGCAATGCAAGTTCTCTTTCATGCTCTGCTTTCTCCAGGCGTTCCCAAGACTAAACAAAATCAAGGTTATTTTTTTAAAACTGCAACAAAACAGCTTCAAAATTCAAATTTTGTTAATTGTGTATTACCTTGTTTATATCCGATATAAGCTTTCCTTCTCTTGGAGAATACACTTTTTGATTATTTGCCCTCATTTTGCTCTGGATGGTAAAAAGAAGAACTTCCAAATTCCCTTTCTCTGTAAACCTAAACAAAACCAGAAAGAACTCTGCATTAGAAAATGTAATATGAGGACCGTTCAAGAGCCCAATCTATTTAATAACCCAAAAAAGAAAATGGTCTGCTAACTTAATAGTGATCCTTGTTTTTGAAAATACTGTATACTTGAAGTGTCAGATTCTCTACCAAGACAATTTTCTTTTTCTTGTAGTCCACGCTGAGTATATTCACCCCTCCATTTGTCCCAGTGACCACTGTCACGGAGACAAAGTTAGATGAAATCCTAATTTTTGGTGTCAAACAGTGGAGAAAAATCTTTTAATGAGCACAAATGTTCTGGTGACAACTGTCCAAGATGGAAATTCCCCACACTACTGTGTCTTCAAGAAGTGAAAAAAAGATCTTCCTAGCAGGATGTAGGCAGCAAAAAATATTACATGGATTTAAGGAAATAGGCTTTACATTCACTTTAATAACAATAGGAAAAAATATGTAAATCTGGCTATGTTGTACCAGTTTATGTAGAATGCAGAGTTGATTAAACTCTGCATTCTACATAAACTGGTACAACATAGCCAGATTTACATTTTAGCATAAGCACATGTGGCAGACAAAGGTCTAAAGTAGAAATCTGGTCAAAACCTAACTAAGCTTAAACCTACTTCAAACCCCCATTTTAAGCCCTATGCTAACTACCCTGCAAAGGAAAGATATGTAAACTTACCCAATCTATTCAGTAATATGAATCAGTGCCGGCTTCAGGGGAAAGGAGGTACAGCGGATGCCCCATAGTAATTCTATGGATGATGTCACTACCCATGTTCTGCAGCCATTGTCACTGCTCTCTCCTCACCCCTGAAGCCAGCCACTGGGGATATTAAACAGATTGCCCTTAGATTGGATAAGTATACACATCTTTCCTTTACATGGTAGTTAGTATAGGGCTTAGAATGCGTGTGGGGGTGGGAATAGTTTTAAAGTGGCTGTGGGGGCGTGGCCAAGATGGCGATGTGAGCGGCCGCTTTTTAGAGAGCTCCGCATATCGCTATTAAAAATCCAGATCCATCGGGCTTTAAAACTCTGCTGACACATCCCTGCTGTCTGTGGGGGGTCTGCAGACCTTCTGGCTCTTGAAGGGGGAGGACAATTTCTGCTCTGGGGCCGCGATCGGGGCCCGTCAGACGCTCCCAGCCTACATCGTGGTACTAGGCCGCAGCTGCGGCCTTTCCTGGCGGGCCGCACCGCGTCTCGAGGGATCTCTGGCGCGATCGGCGCTCCCGGGCAGCATCACAGCCCGCCACGGACCGTGGGTGAAGGTCAATCAGCAGGCTCAGGCCTGGTCACAAAAGCTGACTCGGCTCTGATCTCCTCCTCACCCCCCACGAAAAGCTAGGCCGCAACCGTGGCCTTTCCTGAGGACCCGGGGCCGCCTGATCGGCTAGGAGAGTGACTGATCCCAGGGGCCTGGAGGAGGGGACCCTAAGACGGCTGGAGGCCTCTACCTTGACAGTGGAGCAGGCCCTAAACCAATTCTACCCCTGACACCCTGGGTGAGACACGCTGAGGATAAGCTGCAAGTTCCTGTGGGCCTGTGGAAGTCTGAGGAGGATAGCCCCGGTCTTACTCAATTTGCAGGTGAGGGGGTAGACTCTCTGGGGGGCACGTACCGCTCTGCACATATTGCCTGTATACCCCTGAACCCCCCCTGATGGGCTCCCGCAACCAGCCACCGATTATTGCCCAGCTCAGGGCTTTGACATTCTGAATGAGGCGCAGGTCTTCTTGTGCAAAATACAGCAAAGGGGGCAAAAGGTTGGCCTTTCCGCCACAGTCGGACTTCCCTCAGACCCTCACCTATCCCACTCCGGAGGCTAACACCATACGCAGCGCACAGAGCCTCACAGACAAGCATCATGGAGACGGACGACTCTCGTCCCCCCTGGCTGGCGGACGTCATGGCGGCCATTGCAACTTGCCAATCCACGTTAACAACAAAAATTGAGGCTGTCCAGCTGGATATGGGTCTAATCCGCCAAGATATAGACAAAATTAGGTCGCGAGTTACTGAGACGGAACAAAGACTGAGTACCACTGAAGACACCACGGCGGAACATGGAGTAACACTCCGTACGCTTCAAACCAAAGTAAAGGCCCTAGAATACAGAGCCGAAGACGCGGAGAACAGAAACCGGCGCAATAATCTTCGTATTATCGGTTTATCGGAGGGGGCGGAGGGGAACAACCCTACCTCCTTCATAGAAGGCTTGCTGCGCGACCTCCTGCCGGAGGCCCGATGGTCACCCTACTACACAGTCGAGAGGGCACATCATATACCGCCTAAGCCAGGACCTCCAGAAATGATTTCAGAACACTAAATTGATGATTTTCCCTGACTATTCAGTGGAGACCCAAAAACTCAGCAAATCATTTGACCAGGTTAAGGCGACATTGAGATCACGCAGCATTCACTATAGTGTACTCTTCCCTGCTCGCTTGAGGGTCCAGGACGGTGAGACGACACGATTTTTCACCACACCGAGAGAGGCCTCTGCCTGGCTGGATTCTCTGCCACAGATCCGCTGACCGACTAACCGGTATATGCCGAATGTCCTCTTCATTGTCTATTCATAACAACCTGGGCCCAGGTCTGAGTTCACGCACGAACTGCTCCATGGATGACTTAGTTTTGTTGCACAGGTTGTGCCCAGTTCAACCCCATGGTGTGCTCAGACTTGAGGGGGGTAACTAACTATCCACTATCAGGAAATTCTAAGTTAATGCCCCTGCCAAAGAATTTGGTCAGGAGACTGTTGAAATATGAAGCTTCTTGACACCTGCATACCCCCTTGGGGTGTATTGAAGTTCCTGTTCTGGGTATCCTTTTAACGATGGATCGACTTCACTGTGGGGTCGCAATATGGTTTACTTCTTCTCTGTTTGACTTTTAACACCTCACAGCCTGTTATAGTCCATTAGCGGAGTTCTCACATTTGAACAGCCACTTGAACTGCTGCTTAACCCCCCCCCCGTGAGAAGTCTCGGGGGATTGGGCTCGCCTCTTCCACGGACCCCTTGTTGCAGCCGGCGAGCTGAATTGGTTTGGGATTGAAACCCACCTCAGTTTGGGGGGGTTGGGTGGGGTGGGGGGTGAGGAAAGTTCCCCTAAAGGGGTTATTTTAATTTACGTTAGATGTTGGGCTGTTTTCAGTTTGGTTTTGTTTTAAAAAAACTGACACATCAGCATTGCAATGTTTCCAGGTGTGTCCGTTATGGGTCCGGGGGTCCAATCTAGGTGCCGTGACCTACATTGATCCTAACATTATTATCATTCTGAGTAATCATGTCCTCCCTTAACATAATTTCCTGGAACACTAGGGGACTGAACTCCCCAGTCAAGCGTTCCCTGGTGTTCCAATTCATTAAAGCTTATAACCCACATGTGTGTTGCAGGAAATGCATTTAATAGGAAGTAGGGTTCTGGCCCTCAAAAAACCATGGGTGGGCTACCACTATCACTCTACACACTCCAGTTTTTCCAGGGGTGTTACTATCCTGATACTGTAATCTCTTCCTTTCCGGCTCCTGGATTTGGCCCTGGACCCTGATGGTCGTTATGTCATCATCCATGCTAAAATATACTCTCTGATGTGGACCATTGTGGGTTTATACTTGCCTCCTCCGGCTTCCTTGCTGGTGCTCAACCAGATCACAGGCAAGATAGCCGAATTTGCATCTGATAACAATATTATATTGGGCGATTTTAATCTGGTCCCTGATCCGGATCTTGATAGACTAGCGTCTGCGGGATATCATCACCCTGGGTTGACTGAATGGGCGGATACATATGGCCTGACTGATGTCTGAAGGCGGAGACACCCCCAGACCAGGGCATACACGTGCCATTCGGCCTCTCATAGGACATTCTCCCACGGGTCACAGATATACGAATGCTCCCTAGAGGTATCTCTGACCACGCGCCCCTGTTGTTGTCATTGGACCTTTCACTGGGTCCTGTAGACAAGATATGGAGGCTCTCGAGGTTTTGGATTTCAGACACGGATGTGGACTCCCAATTCAGAAGAGAGCTGCTTGACTTTTGGGTGGTAAATGGAGGCTCGGCCGACCCCACAGTTGTCTGGGATGCCTTCAAGGCCACGACGAGGGGACACTACCAGACCATCATAGCCAGAGTCCGTAGGGAGCGCAGGGCAGAGTTGGTAAGGGCTGAGAGGGAGGCGAGTAGCGCAGAGATTCTCTTTGTTCGTACCCGTGACCCTATACACTATTCACAATTACAACTTATGACGTCGGAGGTGGTTCGTCTTCGTACCTCTCTTACCCAGAAAAAAATGTTGGCTCAATCCCAACGGATTTTTGAACAGGGGGAGCGGGCGGGCCGTTTGTTGGCATGGCTCTCCAGGGAACAGGCGGGAGGGATGAGCATCTCCCACATCAGGGATCCCTTGGGACAGATAGTCCACACACCGGAAGAGATCAATAGCTGCTTTGCGGAATTCTACAAATCCCTCTACACGTCCAGGGCAGATTATAGGGAGGAGGATCTGGTAGCATACCTAGATAATATTGATATCCCAACCCTTACGGTAACGTATCGTGATAAGCTTGACGCCCCAATTACATCCTTAGAAATACTCCAAGCACTCAAATCAATGCAGACGGGGAAAACACCGGGACCCGATGGTATCCCTGTAGAATTTTACAAACAATACGCTGCAGAACTAATAGATAAGCTTCAGGGCCTCTTCTCTGCGACGACGCGGGAGAGGTACCGGGAGAGGTACCGACATTAATATTAGACGTCTTTATACTCATATAGACGGGGCAGATGCGGCGTCCGGGGGATTGGTGGCTTCACTCGACGCGGAGAAGGCTTTTGATTCCGTCGAGTGGGGCTACTTATGGGAGGTGCTCTCGCGATTTGGGTTTGGCCCGGGCTTCACGAAATGGCTCCGCATGCTATATCATAGTCCTTCAGCCAGAATACGCACCAACGGTTGTCAACTGTTTTGGGGTACGAGACAAGGATGTCCCCTCTCCCTGGGTTTATTTGCCCTGGCGATGGAGCCCCTGGCTATACTGCTGCGGGCTGACCCCGAGGTGAGGGGGCTTCAGGTGGGCCCAATCGAGGAGAAGATTTTGCTGTACGCGGACGACGCTCTGCTCTATTTGGCGGACGCGTCGTCCTCCTTGCAGACTGCACTAGGTCAGATCAACCGATTCGGCGGGTATTCGGGGGTCAGTGTCAACTGGGATAAGTCGATATTGTTCCCGCTCCATCCGTCGACCCCTAGGGTCCCACATGGGCATCTTAAATGGGTAGAGGACTTCAAGTACCTAGGAATTAAAATTAGTGGTAAAGTCCAGGATTATATGGACAACAATCTGCGACCACTTATGACACAGCTAACAGCCAAGTGCGCTTCTTGGCGTACCCTCCCACTGACCCCGGTTGGCAGAGTAAATCTGCTAAAAATGATTTAACTTCCCAAATATTTATATTTTTTCCGCAACACACCCATACATATTCCTAGGGCCTTTTTCCGAAGGTTGGAGACTGGCACTACCGAACTTCCAAATTTATTATTGGGCAGCTGTTCTTGTTACGATTCGGTGGTGGTTCTCCCAGCCCGCACAGAATCCTGCTGTCACTCTTGAAGCAGCCATTTTGGGTTCTTTTGCAGCCCTGAGCAACCTTCCGTTCCGTGGACTTCGGGCTAGTCCATCCATGACAACTCCGATGCGAACCACCGTAAGGGTCTGGCAGAAGGCTAGGAGGATATATGGGAAACCCAATCATATCTCACCTCATATGCCCCTATGGGGCAACCCCATGCTCCCTTACCTTCCCCTCTATCTGGGCAAAAAAGGGTATTCTCACACTAAAACATATAGTTCAGGATGGTAGGCTTAAGGCTTTCCAGGTCCTGAGGCAATCATTTGCTATCACATCCTCCTTCCAATTTAGATACTGGCAGCTAAAGCACGCTTTTGAAGCTCAGTTCCCTACCCCCCTTATTTTGGAACCAGATTCCATTGAACGACTCCTGATTTCTAGTGTGATGGGGAAGCCACTTTCAACATTATATCTATACCTCACAGTAGAATATGACACCAAACTAAGACATGGGAAAAATGGAGGGTTGATATCCCTTCCCTAGATGAAGAGGAATGGAAGGAGTGCTTACTCTCCTACATACCTTCCATGATCGCGGCGAAAGATAGGTTCATACAATTTAAGTTCCTACACAGAGCGTACTTCACCCCACAGAGACTGGCGCGCATTTACGATCAAAGAGACCCCAATTGTCAGCGATGCAGGCAGGAGGTGGGCACCATTTGGCACATGGTCTGGTCCTGTCCCAAACTTAAACCTTTTTGGTCAGCAGTAGCCTCCACACTGAGCAATGTCACAGGTTTAAATGTACCGGTTGATCCTCAGATACTATTGCTTAGCCATTTAGAGGATCTTGAGGGAGACAGATATAGTAAACTGTGTCTTACCTTCGCATTATATTATGCTAGGCATGAAATCTTAATGGTATGGAAAAAGGCAGAGCCTCCTACTTTGGTGTCATGGAAAAGGTCGGTGAACATGGTACTTCCCCTGTATAGATCGACATATGAAAGTAGGCAATGTCCAGGTAAATTCGATAAGATCTGGTCCTCTTGGGTAGATGCCTCTGGGGTCCTGGAATCCCCTACTCTATAAATATTATGTTATGAAACTCATTGGAGGACCTCCTATGTCTCTGACTATTCTCCCTGGGCCTGCTCCCTCTTGCCCCCCCCTTACCTTTCCTTCGCTCCCCTTCCCCCTCCTCCCTCCTCTCCCTCCCCCCCCTCCCCCTTCACCCCCCTTATCAAGCTGGATTGAAAATGGTTACCTATGTAAATTTATCTACGATGATATGACCCTATAATGCAATAAGGTGTACTGTTAAGTGATATTTCTGATATCTGCACAACTGGAATATCTGATAAAGACTACAGGTTGAAGGTTGATTTTACTGTCATTCTCCTCTATACTTTGAATGTTCTAAATCATTCTGTAATGTAATGCTGATTTGTTTAATAAAATTTTCTGTTAAAAAAAAAAAAAAGTGGCTGTAACCTTTTTACATTTATGAATTCCCTGTATTAAAGGTAAAAAATGTTATAGTGGAAGTAACGCCCCCTTTACTCCCTTATACTTGCCTGAGTCCTATCTTGATCCAGAGCTGTGCCCTCCTGCATTGATACTGGCCATTCTCGCTCCTCACAGGATAGAGCGGCAGCATGAGCCATTCCCTTTTGCAGCTATCAAAGCCTGTGCGCAGATAGCAGGCCTGAGCTGGGCTGTGTGTGTCCATAGACGCATACAGCCCAGCTTGGGAGAGAGCCAGCAGGTGAGCGAGCATAGGAAGTGGCTTGTTATTGTGGCACACTGAGAAGAGAAGAAACCTTTACAAACACTTTAACCACATTGACAAATGTCCCGCCTAGCCGCCATTTGACTATAAAAAATCCTGATCACTTCTGAGTAGTACGGTGTTATTGTTGCTCAATGGTAACACTGTATGTATTGCTCTAGTCAGTGTGTAAAAAAAAAAAAAAAAAGAAAAAAAAAAAAAAAAAGTAACTATTTTTTTTTTTTTTTTTTTTTTTTTTTACACATACTGTCACTGGTCAGTGTCCCTGATCACTGCCACACCCCTTATATGATAAAGCTGTATTGCACTGGTCACAGTATAGAAGTAAAAAATATCTGCGTTAGTGTTATCAAAATATATGCAAATAAAGTAATGAAAATAAATGAATGAAATACCCTGCAGCTGTGCACTATAATCCCGATACTGGGCACCAAAAAGCAATAAATAAAATGCAGCGCTGGGTTAGTGTAAGGAATACAGATATCCCATATCAGATAAATAGTGCAAAGTATTACCCAAAAGTGCAATACAAATATTAATACGTAATAAAGTGTAAGTGTGCAATACAGTAATTAGAAATGAGCAAATATGCAATTCATATGCGATTAGATGCAAAAAAGTAAACAAAAAAGTTGCAAACACAGACGCACATTATAGTGCTAAAGAAATGAATTCCATATGTGATCCAAAAAGTTACAATGTCCACATGTGCAATCCTATGCAATATATGTCCAATAGACAAAAAACGCATATAGGAAAAGTTTAACACAGTAAATGCTAAAAAAAGTGCAATATGAGTGCAAACAAAGTTCTTAAGTGGCTAATATCCAATATAAGTGACTTTAGGTGCAGCATGGAGCATCGATCAGCTGGTTGACACCGTGATACCTATCACCTCATTAAGATAAAAGGCTTACCAGAAAGCCTGCGACCCCCCTTCTTAGGAAGGTCAAACAGTGCATAAATGAAATCAGGGATCCACCGATGGAGTACTGCGATTTCCCCCTCCGATCGTCCGTTGGCAGCCAGCCAGCATAAGCAGAAGATGGTGATGGGCTTTTTCTCTTCTTACATATCACCATCTTCTGCTGCTTATGCTGGCCAGCTGCCAACAAACAAAAAAAACTAATTTTTCTTAATTTCCCCAAAATAGTGACCAAAAAAGTACAAACTTCAAAAAACTCACCATGCCTTTTATTAAATACCTTGGACTACCTACTTTCCAAAAAGGGGTCATATGGGGGGGGGGGGGGTAGTTCTGGTGTTTTCAGGACTCAAGTAATGAGCTGTCAGTACACCAGGATTGATTGATATTCAGATACAGTTCATATATAACAAGTCTACACACCCCTGTTAAAATCAGCTTTCTATGATGTAAGAAAATGGGAAAGATAAATGCAGAACTTTTTTTCACTTTTAATGTGACCTATAAACTGTACAAACTGGAATCTTTTAGGTGGCAGGAAGTAAAAATAAGCTAAAATAATATGGTTGCATAAGTGTGCACACCCTTAAACTAATACTTCGTTGAAGCACCTTTTTATTTTATTACAGCACTCTTTTTGGGTATCAGTATGGCACATCTTGACTTGGCAATATTTGCCCAATCTTTGCAAAAACAATCCAAATCTGTCAGATTGCGAGGGCATCTCCTGTGCACAGCCCTCTTGAGATCACCCCACAGATTTTCAACCGGATTCAGATCTGGGCTCTGGCTGAGCCATTCCGTAACTTTAATCCTCTTTTGGTAAAAGCATTCCTTTGTTGATTTGGATGTATGCTTTGGGTCGTCATGCTGAAAGATGAAGTTACTCTTCATGTTCAGCTTTCTAGCAGAAACCTGAAGGTTTTGTGCCAATATTAACTGGTATTTGGAACTGTTCATAATTCCCTCTACCTTGACTAAGGCCCCTGTTCCAGCTGAAGAAAAACAGCCCCAAAAGCATGATGCTGCCACCACCATGCTTCACTGTGGATATGATTTTCTTTTGGCGATATGCAGTTTTGTTTTTTGCACCAAACATATCTTTTGGAATTATGGCCAAAAAGTTCAATCTTGGTTTCATCAGACCATAACACATTTTCCCACATGCTTTTGGGAAACTTTTTTCAAAATTTAGCCAGGCTTGGATGTTTATCTTCGTAAGAAAAGGCTTCCATCTTGCCACTCTACCCCATAGCTCAGACAGATAAAGAATATGGGAGATTGCCAGCCAGTACTTGCCAGATATTGCTGCAGCTTCTTTAATGTTGCTATACGCCTCTTGGCAGCCTCCCTAATCAGTTTTCTTCTCCTCTTTTCATACATTTTGGAGGGAAAGCCAGTTCTTGGTAATGTCACTGTTGTGCCATATTTTCTCCACTTGAAGATAACTGTCTTCACTGTGTTCCATGGTATATCTAATGCCTTGGGAATTCTTTTGTACCCTTCTCCTGACTGATACCTTTTAACAATGAGATCCCTCTGATGTTTTTTGCTTCCTACAGCAAAAGCCATGGTCTGCGGACCATGGCTTTTGCTGTAGGATGTGACTAAGAAAATGGCACGAACGACCTACTAGAATAGCTGAACTTTATTTTGGGTTAATCAGAGGCACTTTACATGATGGCAAGTGTGCACTGACTCCTATTTAACATGAGTTTGAATGTGATTGCTTAATTCTGAATACAGCTACATCCCCAGTTATAAGAAGGTGTGCACACTTATGCAACTGCTATATTTTAGTTTTACCCTCTCTCCCCCCAAAAAAAGGTCTGTTTTTCAATTGAGTTGTACAATTTATAAGTCACATCGACCACTTGCCGACTGGGCCATAGCTGAATGACGGCTACAGCGTGGTCAGATAACTCTGGAAGGCCATTATATAACGTCCTCCCAAAATCGCACCCGTGAAACAACCGTCAGGTAAAGGTTCAAGGACAGCGGCCCTTTACCACGTAATGACAGCATGATCACTTGTAAACAACCCGGAGCTTGTCCAGTTCGGCTCCTCCCCTCTCGCTGATCGGTACAGCGTGTGAGACGAGGGGGGAGAGCTGGGTTCAGCAGCGCTGTTGAATGGATCTGAAGTTCCCACAGCGCTGATCTGTGCCTAGTCATGGCTCATCCATCCTCCATCCATGGCTCATGTCTCATCTATCATCTATCATTCCGTGCTCCATCCATGGCTCATACATGTCTCATCCATGCTTCATCCGTGCTTCATGCATGCTCCATCCATGGCTCATCCATCCATCCTCCATGCGTGCTCCATCCCCATTCCCACCCGTGCCACCTCAGTGCTCATCCGTGCCTCACAAAAGTGTAATAGGTAGTAAAATTAGATTTGAAATGTATGCCCTTAAAACACCTGCTGGTGCTCCCTGCATGTTGGGCCTCTATATGGCCAGGCTGTGAAAAAGTCTCACACAAGAGGTATCGCCAAACTCAGGAGGAGAAGCGGAATATCTTTTGGGTAATATTTCTCTATATACATGCTATGGGTTAGAAATATCTTATAAATTGACAACTTTGTGTAAAAAAAAAAAAAAAAATATGCATTTTCATTTTCTTTCCACATTTTCCAAAAACTTGTGAAAAAAAAAAAAAAAAATAGGACATTCAAAAGACTCAGAATGCCTCCGATTATACGTTGGGGTGTTTACTTTCCAAAACGGGGTCTTTTTTGGGTGTTTCCATTGTCCTGGTGCTCCAGGACCTTCAAACGTGCAAGAGGTAGTCTAGAAATTAGATGTGTAATTTATGCTCCCAGAACTCCCTGCATGTTGGGCCTCTGTATGTGGCCAGGCTGTGTAAAGGTCTCACATGTGGTATCGCCATACACAGGAGGAGTAGCAGAATGTGTTTTGGGGTGTAATTTGTGGTATGCATATGCTGTGTGAGAGAAATAACCTGTTAATATGACAATTATGTCATAAAAAAAATCTTCGTTTTGCAAAGAATTGTAGGAAAAAATGACAGCTTAAAAAAATAAATAAATAAAAACTCACCTGCCTCTTACTAAATACCTTGGACTACTTTCTAAAAAGTGGTCATTTGGGGGGTATATGTACTTTCCTGGCTTGTTAGGGTCTCAAGAAATGAGGTTGTCAGTACATCAGATGTGATCAGGTGTTCTCAATTTTCAATGATTGGCACCATAGCTGTAGACTAACTTTCACAAAGGCCAAATAATTTACACCAATTTGAGTTATTTTTACCAAAGATATGTAGCAGTATAAATTTTGGCCAAAATTTATGAAGAAAATTTACTAAATTTATAAAATTTAGTAAATTTTCTTCATAAATTTTGGCCAAAATTTACTAAATTTTATAACAAAACGAAGAAAAATGCATTTTCTTACAAAATTTTCGGTCTTTTTTCCCCCATTTATACCGCAAAAAATAAAAAACCCAGGAGGTGGTCAAACACCACCAAAAGAAAGCTATATTTGTGTGAAAAAAAGGACAGAAATTTCATATGTTGCATGACTGAATAGTTGTCATTCAAACTGTGAGAGCACCGACAGCTGACAATTGGTCTGGTTAGGAAGGGGGTTTAAGTGCCCAGTGGGCAAGTGCTTAACCACTTCAGCCCCGAAAGATTTTAACCCCTTCCTGACCAGAGCACTTTTTACGATTTGGCACTGCGCTGCTTTAACTGGTAATTGCGTGGTCATGCAATGCTATACCCAAACAAAATTTGCGTCTTTTCCCCACAAATAGAGCTTTCTTTTGGTGGTATTTGATCACCTCTGCAGTGTTTATTTTTTGCGATATAAACGGAAAGAGACTGAACATTTTGAAAAAAAAAATTCTACTTTTTGTTATAAAAAAATATAATAAAAACTCGATTTTAGTCATACATTTAGGCTAAAATGCATTCAGCCACGTCTCGGGTAAAAAAAAAAAAAAAAAATGATAATTCAATAAGCGTATATTTATTGGTTTGCGCAATATCATCTACAAAACGTTTTCTGAAACTTACGCAGCTTTTAGTTTATGACTGCCTATTTCATTTCTTGAGGTGCTATAATGGCAGGGCAGTACAAAACCCCCCATTTTGGAAAGTTTGCTGAGAGGCAAGATGAGTATTTTGCAGATCTCACTTTTTGTCACAAAGTTTTGAAAATTGAAAAAATAAAAATACAGACATTTTCTTTTTCTTTCTTCTTTTTCAGCAAATAGCTTGGGGTGTCTACTTTCCAAAATGGGGTAATTTGGGCGGTTTTGTGCTATCTTGGCATATCATGGCCTCCAAAACTGCGATGGTAGCGAGGAGTGAAATCACCATTTTACGTCCTTAGAATGCTTGAAAGCAGCGATTGGTTTTTGGAGTTCTGTACGTGGCTAAGCTCCCAAAAAGTCTCATGTGGCATCCCTGTACTCAGGAGAAGCAGCAGAATGTATTTTGGGGTGTAATTTCACTTATGCCCATGGCATGTGTGAACAATATACCATTTCAGTGACAACTTTGAGTAAATTTGTTTTTTTTATTTTTTGTCATTTTTCAATCACTTGTGACAAAAAAAATATTCAATGTGCTCAACATGCCTCTCAGCAAATTCCTTGGGCTGTCTACTTTCCAAAATGAGAGCTGCAAAATATTTACCATGCCTCTTTGCAAATACCTATGGGTGTCTACTTTCCAAAATGGGGTCATTGGGGGGGGGGGGGGGGGTTTGTGCTATCTTGACATTTCAGGGCCTCCGAAACTGATAGGTAGTGAGGAGTAAAATCATAATTTTACGCCCTTAGAAATCCTGAAGGCGTTGATTGGTTTTCGGGGTCCTGTACATGGCTAGGCTTCCAAATAGCCCCACACATGTGGTATCCCCGCACTCAGGAGAAGCAGCAGAATGCAATTTTGTGGTTTAATTCCACATACACCCATGTCATGTGTGAGCAATATATCATCATTTAGTGACAACTTTGTGTAAAAAAAATAAATAAAAAATTTAAATTTTCCTGACACTTGTGGCAAAATATAAAATATTCCATGGACTCAGCATGCCTATCAAATATCTTGGACTGTCTACTTTCCAAAAAGGGGTCATTTTACAGATTAAAATGGTGGGTGTTGCAATTTTTTTTTTTTTCACACAGTATTTGCGCAGTGATTTTTCAAACGCAATTTTTTTTTAAAAAACAACACTTTTGAATTTTAAATGCACTTAAACGCACTATATTGTCCAAAATGTTTTTTTTTATTTATTTTTTTTTACACTGTTCCCTTCATTTTTTTTTTTTTTTTTTTTATTTAATTTTTTTGGTTATCACAGGGAATGCAAATATCCCCCATGATAGCAATATGTAGCGACAGGTATGATACTCTAAAAAAAAAAAAAAAAAATGGGGTCTATTGGACTCTAGATCTCTCCTCTGCCCTCAAAGCATCTGACCACACCAAGATCGGTGTGATAAGATGCTTTCCCAATTTCCCAATGTTGCTATTTATTTCAGGCGAAATTGAAGTCATGAAATGCTTGTGGCTTCCAGTTTCTTAGGCCATAGAGATGATTGGAGCAGTTCTGGTCTTCAGTCAGCTCTATGGTCAGCTGCCTGAACCACTGGCTGCATTCCCCGGTGGAACATAAGAGCAAAACCATGCAAGACAAGGGAGGTTCCCTCCAACTGCTTTTTAAAAGCAGTCTAGCGGCTATCTAGCCGCTAGGATTGTTTTTTGCATGAAAACAGACCTCTGACTGTAAAGTACGATACCAAGATGATACTTAAACCTGCAGACATCATTCTGGTATAACCACTCATACCAATATGTTGCTGGTCCTTGTTGGGCATATATTGTAATTTTTTTTGTTCATGCAGCCTGTAAGCTGCATGAAAAAAAAAAAAAAAAAAAGATTGATCTGTGGGTATGCCCACCATTAGAATACCGCCTTGCATCCACCCACTTCTAATGATGGGCATACATGCACCGTTTTTGTTTTTTAACTGTGGTATTGAAATCACCTTCTACAGTGCTGGAGTCGCTGATTTATGTATCGTGAGAGCAAACGCTGTTACTGCCAAGATAAATAAATCAGTGCTGCAGCTCAATGGCGTATCTGAAAAGAAAATAATGGTTATCAATAAAACACAGTAAAGTATAAAAGAATTAAATACCTAAAAAGCAAACATGATAAAACATTGCAAAGAAAAATACAGTAAAACAGAGCAGAACAATAAAGACAATAGAGAGAGAACAATAAAACGGATATATACACACTTTTTTTTTTACACTTTTAACGGTTCCAGGTTTGGGTGCCTCAAAATGCGATGGCATCTTTGGAGACCCTGTGAAAGTGTGCCCTAGACTGTGCAGTGCTGTACCCTACGCTAATACTCCACTAGTGTCTGGTAGCGTTCGAAACATTCACCGATGCAAAGACAACATTCCAGTTATCCCTCCATTTCACTGCAAGCAAAATTATTACTTCTCAAGCAGGCTCTCTCCCCCAGGCTAAGTCGGAACTCTACAAGCTGCTGGGGTAAGCCCCGGCGATTAAATCGCACGGTGCCACATGCGCCAATTCCATGATCTAACAAGTGACTAAAAAGTGGCACGCTCGTGTGATAATTGTCCACGTACAAGTGGTACCCCCTTTCCGAATAAGGGTGACACCAAGTCCCAAACAATCTTGCCAGTGCTCTATGTAGTCTGGGCAGTTCTCGGGCTCCACGTGACTATCTCTTCCCTTGTAAACCATAAAAATATATGTATAGCCTGATGCCCTGTCGCAGAGCTTATACATCTTGACCCCCTATCTGGCACGCTGGCTGGGAAGATACTGTTTGAATGGCAAAGCGGCCAGAAAACGTAATCAGGGACTCATCAACGCAGACAACTTGATCGGGACTCAACAAGGCTGCGAACTGTTGGTTGAAGGGCTCAATTTTGTAGATCAACTTCAGGGTCACCCCAAGGACAACAGAGTTCATTATCATTGAACTGCATAAACCGCAAGATCTGCTCGTATCGTGTCCTGGTCATAGAGGCAGAGAACACGGGCATATGTTGAATTGGGTCAGTGGACCAATATGACCGCAACTCACTTTTTTTAGTTATGCCCATGAGGAGGGATAGGCCCAGGAAGGTCTTAAATACGGAAACCGCAATAGGTTTCCAATCTATGGCAAGGGTCAACTAGGGATTAGCGGTGATGAATTGACCAGCATACAAATTGCTTTGGTCCACAATAGCTCTAGAGATCTTCCGTGAAAAACAGCGAATAAAAATCAAGTGACGTAAAATCAATGGTTTCCACCTGAATTCTGGGTTGGCCAGTTAATGGGGGGAAGTACGGGTGCTGCAGAAGTGGTGGGCTCCCAATTAGGAATTGAATATTCTGCAGGAAGGGCACTATGGGCCCGAATGGCCTGTGTTAGTCTTCTTGGTGAACTGCACTTATGGGAGTCACTACGTGATGCTGCACTGCTGGATCTACGACCTTGATGTACTAGGCGCTGGTGCTTGCCAGTTCACCAGAAGGAGGAGCGGCACTAGTACTGGCTCTCTGCTTCATACGAGAGCCCTGTGGTTCTTGCACCTCAACAGAAGAATGGGCCGGGCACGCCTGACCATAGCAGGGACCACTACTCCGTCGTCAGAGCTATCTGTCAGGGTGCCGCTGCTGTCTACTGGTTCATATGCCGAGCCTGAATCTGACAGATGGGAGACTTCCTCTTCACTCATCTGTCATGTCTGTTTGGACATTTTGGCCTCTAAATTTACTGGTGCAACTAGTGCGACTCACAGGCAAAAAGAGCACCTGATTGTCAGAGCCTGCTTCAATCGCTACCAAAAAACCTGTTAGCGTTCGCAGGGATCAGGCCTGACTCTGCGAACGCTATGCGTGTTGTGTTTTGTAAGTGACAGTAAATCTATTGATACTGCACTTGGGTGGGGTGGGCAGAGGGGTTAAACACAGGTGCTAGCAAGTATCTGGGATGATCCCGCTAACGCTGCATTTTTGGGAACCTTAAACTACTGGGGACACCAATATAGTTCTGATCAGATCAAAGATTTTGATCCGATCAGACACTATACTACTAAGGGAGGTGTATGGTGCGTGCGTTGGTGTTAGAGTTACTGGCACTAATCTGAGGCTGCCTGTGACTGATGCTGACCTCGACGCTAAAACCTAACTGATGTCACCCGTTGGGTGATCAGGGGGTTAAACCTTTATTATATACGACGGGTACCCTGACGCTATAAAAAACAACAGCCTTGATCACAGGTGACAGGGGGTGAAAGGGTTAACTAGGGGGCAATCAGGGGATTAAAACAGTTATATGGGGGTACCCGACGCTATAAAAACCTGACAGTGAAACTAACCAACTGGCTAACTAGCGTCCCCCATGACACTAATACGGCGATCAGATTATAGATATGTACACTATATTAGTGACACTGGAGACGGGCGATCAAGGGGTTAAACCTTTATTAGGGGGTACCCTAAAGTTACATGGGCCTACTACTAACTGTCCTAACGCTGATTAGAGTCACAAGTGACTCAGCGATCAGTGAAAAATCAGAAAACGGCACTTTGTGACACAGTGACAGGGACTAAAAGGGGTTTACTGGGGGGGGGGGGTGAAAAGTGTGCCTACGTGTACTGGTGTTAGTGTAGTGTTGGTACAACTCACAGATGTCCTCTCTCTGGAACCGAAAAGAATTCCAGGAGGGGAGAGGACATCACTTCCCCTGTCTGTGTTTACACTTACCGGCAGGGGAAACATTTCATTCTCCAGAACCGATTAGCAGGTTCAGGCCAGAAATCATTGGCCTGGACCTGAAGATTGATCGGTTCTGGAACGAATCTGATCATCGCAGGAGCAAGTGCCATATGTATATTGGCGTGAGCCGGATGGGAACCGGTTAAAGGTGGAAAAAGTTCTCAAATTATTTATCTGCATCTCATTTTTTTTACATCACAGAAACCTGACATTTTAACAGGGGTGTGTAGGCTTTTTATATCCACTGTATATACCATAGTCTGTGGACTCTTTCCTACTTCCTACATGGTTCCCCGCCAACAGCTGAATGTAAAAAAAAAATAAATAAAAACACGCATTGGGTCCCCCCCAGCATGGACTCGGAGGGTACCCCACCCCCCACGCCAAAATGTGAAAAAAAAAAAAAAGGCGTGGGGTCCCTCCAAAATCCATATCAGACCCTTAGCCGATCATGCAGCCCAGCAGGTCAGGAAAGGGAGGGGACGAGCAAGTCCCCCCCCCCAACCTATACCAGGCCACATGCCCTCAATATGGTGAGATGGGTGCTTTAGGGTGGGGGAGCTACCGACTTTTTTTTTTTTTTTTTTTTTTTTTACATTCAGTCGTCAGCGCACCGCTGACAGCTAATGATCCATCGGTTAAGATGTGGCGGTCGGGCTCCCGACCCCCTCCTTAGCAACCAGCTTTATACAGCGTGTTTACAGAAAGAGGGAAAAAGAATGCAAAATGCATGAAAACTACATGCAAAAACACAAAAAACACAAGGATTTAAAAACGCAAATTTGTGAGATGTGCGAGTCACACATAATGGTGAAATTTAAGAACCATGTATAGTAAATAAAATTACATATATGAAAAGCTTGATACTGTGAAGAATTCTAGATTACTCATATAATATTAGTGACAAGTCTCTGAATGGTGGCACCTAATAATAACCACTCGTGCTAAAAAAGAAACAATGAAGTCCATAAAAAACAATTTTGATCCACCCTATGAAAGATTGTGATCCACCACCGAAAGATAGGAAGGGTATCTCCTTACCAGAAGGCCATGATCCCCCACCACAGAGGATTATAGCAAGCAAGAACCGCTGTAACTCGTGCTCGGCATCAAAACTGGTCTGCTAGATCTTCGGATCATCACATGGTTGAAACCAAACCACAAAAAGAAGTAGACTGTGTAACAAGAATAGAAAATTCCGATAGTGTAAAACCTTATGAATTTAATAAATCGCTTTTAAAATTACACTTACATAAATGCAGCAAAAGGTAAGCCTTAAAACCGGTTCGGCGGCCGCACAGACTCAAGCAGACCCGTCCTCTTGGAAAAACGAGCAGTAACTGGAGGTGATGTCAGAGCGTCGTCCTGCTCCGCCCTACCCGTTTCGTAACTTCCATAACAGAAAGACACTACTAGCATCATGCATGTGAATACGTTTTCTATTCTTGTTACACGGTACACTTCTTATTGGTTTGGTTTCAACCATGTGATGATCCGAAGATCTAGCAGACCAGTTTTGATGCCGAGCAGCGGTTCTTGCTTGCTTCGATCCTCTGTGGTGGGGGATCATGGCCTTCTGGTAAGGAGATACCCTATCTATCTTTTCGGCAAAATCCTTTTGCTGCTCAGTGTGTGGAAAGTGCGGGAAAGCGGCTGTCTGAGTCATTGGAGGAGAGTGACACCGCCAACTACAGACCGAGCAGCCCCCGGTCCCTTATACTATCTCTGGTGATACAGATGCAACAGCCCTGGATTATCTATAAGGTTTTTGGGAGACCCAATTCCCTGGGCGTGGTGAGACCAACATATTGGTCTTTTTAGCTGGTAAGGAGACAACCTACTCACCTTGGGTGTTCCGCTTCACTGGATAAGGGACTCTTCTCATCACAGTGTTGAGCGCAATATTCACTGGCCATTCTTCCTTTTCTTTTTGCAAGTTTATTGGGACTTATTCTAATATTTATCACACATGTTATCATATTTCACCTATGATCAACAGACTCACATCATATGCCATTTTGAATATTGCAATTGTGGAGTGTTCTGATCCACATCTGAGGATCACTATTTGCCATTTTGTTTAAGTGCATATTGGGCGGCACAGTGGTGTGGTGGTAGCACTCTCGCCTAGCAGTAAGAAGGGTCGCTGGTTCGAATCCCAACCACGACACTACCTGCCTGGAGTTTGCATGTTCTCCCTGTGCCTGCGTGGGTTTCCTCCGGGTACTCCGGTTTCCTCCCACACTCCAAAGACATGCTGGTAGGTTAATTGAATCCTGTCTAAATTGTCCCTAGTATGTATGAATGTGAGTTAGGGTCCTTAGATTGTAAGCTCCTTGAGGGTAGGGACTGATGTGAATGTACAATGTATATGTAAAGTGCTGCGTAAATTGACTGCGCTATATAAGTACCTGAAATAAATAAAATAAATATTAATTATTTTATCTGATTTTTTATACCACTAGGTGATTTAAATTTGTCCACCTTAGTTTTCTGGTTTAGTTTGATTTCACCAATATAATAATATAATTTTTTGTTAATGATTTTAGCGCTGCACTAATTTATATTTTAAGATACTGCAATGACAGTATTGCAATATACACACGCATAAACACGTGTGCGTTAATAAATTACTGCACTTCAACATAAAAATCTTTTTATTTTAGTTTTAGGGCTCTGTACTACTTATTCCTATTTCTTTATAAAGCTGTGTGTATGGTTCCATAGACAATGCACCCATATCCAGATGAGTGAAAGACATGGCTTTCATGCAAAAAACCTATAACATTGCAGCACAAAAAAAAAAAAAAAAGGGAGGTCCCACCTGTTGTAGAAGTCTATTTAAGCCTGACACTCAACAGGTTGCACACATACCGACAATTAGGAATGGATAGTGGACTTCTGCATCAGAAATCACAAATTCATATACAAATGAACGACAGGTGGACAGCAACCACATTAGTACGCATGTAAAGTATATGTTTAGAGCGGTTTAAAATATTTTATATCTCAGTACAAATGAAAAGATTTTCAAATATACAATATAGGTGCATTTAAACTTCGAAAGAAGCACTTTTGGATTTTAACACCTCCTGAAAATGTTTAAAAACAAACAAGAAGACAGTCGAGACCTAGAAAAAAGTTGGAAAGAGTTGCAGAAAACAGAACACTTAATAAAGAGAAGATTACAGTGATAAGGAAATGCTTTTGTTATCTTCAAGAGAGGTTTGGCACAATGGAGTATGCAGGATTATGAACCGATGGATATACATAGCTAGGATAGCTCACTTAAACACAGGTAGGATAATGATTCAGACATAAATCCAAATATTTTGAGGAAGATAAATTCCCCCTTCAGAAGTGCTTAAGAAACTTGTTCAAATATGAAATGTATTTGGTTTTTTAACAGCCATCTGGGCATTTTTACAAGATATTGACAATCTATAACCGCTTGCTAATTTTTCTTACATGTTTCAAAACAATCCTTTGAACCCTGAATGTTTATTTCTGGATTAATATGTTTTGTATATTAGATAACTACAATCAAAAAGGCCCATGTAATAGTGCAAAAATCTGACAGAATTGTAATATACAAGATCAATTCAATTCATTGAAAATGGTAATCGCCTTCGTGCAAAGATGGCTTGAACATTTGATGCAAAACTGGAACATTTAAGTTTGCTCACTATAGCTTACTGCCCTGACAGGTCTGTTTGCTTTCATGAGTTGACTATTTTATACCAAAATCATGGATCAACATCGCCATGCTTCCCGTAAATACTCATCCACCATGTCAATGATTAAACTTATTGTAAGATAAGACAGCTTGTTAACTAGTCAATCATCTATAAAATAGTCTGTAAATTATGAATATCAAACTTTTGTCTGGAATAAATAGAATAACTCACTTAGGAGGCTTTTCTACTGTTCGGTAGGTGTTAAAGGCTTGTAACTGGTTTTGAACACCACTCAAAGAGTTGGCCAACTTCCGATCATTGAGTGTAATAATCATCTGCTCAATCCAGTGCAGGAGCTCAGATGCCAGGTGCTCATAGTTCTCAATTAGCTTATCTGCTTCAATGGCATGATCCAAGACCTGTGAAAACAATCATTCAGTGTTATGGGTTATCACATATTTCATAATCTAATTACAACAAATTTTAAATGTACATGTCAATAATACAAAGGTGGTCAGTCTTCATATACCTATAGTTGTGTACTGCATTGTTAAAAGATAAGTTCACCTTAAAACATATACATACACATATACACACATATATACACACACCTTTTTGCAGGTTAAAAAAAAAAAAAAAAAAAAAAAGTGCATTTATTTATTTTAACCCCTCGGCGCCAGCGCCTTCCAGCCCTTTATTAAGGGGTGTATGATAGTGTGACTGCTGCGATTGGCTGCCACAGTAGTCAGATGATCGGAAAGCTCCTGATCGCAAGCAGCAATCAGCTTTCGGTTAGCCAATTATATAGGTTATGCAAATAGGCAGGTTAGCTAAACCGTATGCAGTTATGCAAGTATGCAAAGATATGCAAGTATTCAGGTATGCACTAATGTAGTTGTGTAGGTATTCAGTGGTGCAGGTATGCAGGTCAGCTTATATTGTTATGCAAGTATGCAGTTTAGCTTTTACTGTTATGCAGGTCACCCTATATAGTTATGCAGGTCAGCTTATATAGTTATGCAATTTTGCAGTTCTGCAAATATGCAGTCATGGCGGTATGCAAGATATGCAGTTATGCAAGTTATGTAGAGTCCCAATCCTCTGATCCCTCTATAGTACTTGCGTGCTTTGAGCTAGGTCCAGCCCACTTTGCGTCACCCCCTTTTTTTTACTAGATACAGAGACGACCACCTGCCGAGCGGCTCCACACTTGCCGCTGCAGGGAGCCACTGGGGCGGGGGTGAGACCAGGGCAGAAGATTGCAGTCCTCAGTCTCTGGACTGCACTGCCCATGCGTGGACCATTGTACACATGTCCCGCCCCATCCCTGTCTGCAGGCCTCCAGACACTCACCACACAGGCCCAAAACAAAAAACTACATCCTCCAAAAGAGAAAAGAACACAGCCAGGCCAGAACCCCCAAGGAGCACTTCTTCACCCACAGTATACTACCCCTAATGCAAAAAGAATAGGACACCTAGGCCACCAGAACATCTAAAAAAGGATCCTGCATTAAACACAAATCACTTGGAAATCCTGCAGCAGGACCCTGACCTCAGGCAGGGTCCAACCTTCACCCATCATGGCATGTTTTGTCATGCAGACCCTCAAGGACTCCGTCACCCTTGTAATGGGGTCCACTGCCTTGGACCTGTACAGCACCCTGCTGGTCAACACTTTGGTCAGTGCTTAAAACTGCACAGGGTTCCGTAGCACAGGGTCCAGCACCAAAAAAAATGGTTGCATTACAGGCACTCCAATGAATCTTCATGCCCTCACAGGGCCCGGGTACCCTCTATTAAGCATCTTGCCATAATGATAGATCTGATCAACCAGTCCATGATCCCTACTGGAACCATTTTAGACCACTAGAACACTCAGAGATCTGAACTTCAGTGACTATCATCTTCAAGAAAAACTGGTGAAAAAACGGAGGTACTACCTGTATGTTAGGGGTTATATAGCAGGAGGATTTCTGTTTGAATAGTCTGTCAGTGTCCATTCACCTGTAGGCGGTGTATAACCCACACAGTAATGATTAGAGACTGCTCTTTCCCCCGTGATGTTCGATAAAGGCATTTTATCCCCCATTTTGAATTGGGTAAAGGAGGGTTAAGACCCCCTGTCAGTTTTTTGCCACCTGTGTCCCATTAGATACATTTTCCTATCCCAGCAAATCCCAGGTTTTCACCGGAACTAGGGTCCCCATTGGAAGATATCCCATTACTTTTTTTTTTTTTGCAAAATCTTTTTTATTAAATTTTTCATTAGCATACAAAGTTAGCCCACACAGGGGCCAAACCTTGCCTACGCAGGGGCAGTTCTTCTGATGCGGCAACATACCGCAACAGGGCACAACATACAACATAAACAAACTTATACTATAACCCCAATGTGGGGAGAGGTTTAGTTCAGGAGGTTTAGTTCAGGCTCAAATTGGTACCAACAGGATAATGCAACATGAGAGTAGTTGGGTCAATATACTAACAGACTAGAGATATAAGGTTAATCTAGGAATTGGTTACTGCATCAGTTGGCGTGGTATTATCTAGCCAACAGGTCCATACCTTTTCAAATTTTTGTGGACAACCCCTGCCCGAGTAGGTGGCTTTATACAGGGGTAAACTGGCATTCACTAGGCTTTTCCAGAATCTGACAGAGGGGGGAGACGATTGTTTCAAGTTCATCGTAATGGCCTTACGAGCATAGTACAATAGCAGGGATATGAGTATTTTCTTGGATCTGAGCATTGACAGTTGTTCCACCAGCCCCAGCAGACAATATTTAGGATCATAAGGAACAAGAGTCTTAGCGACCTTAGCAATCACCTGGAGTACTTCTTTCCAATAATGCTCGATTTCTGGGCAAACCCAAAAAATGTGGAAAAAGTCACCCGGTTGGTAGGAGCAACGCCAGCACGCCGGAGAATGCGCCGGCGACATCTGGTGCAGCCTGTGAGGCGTGTAGTGAGCTCTATGCACAATTTTGTATTAGACCAGTTTGTCCCTAGCTGAGACCAGAGGGGAGAAGGGAAAGTCCCAAATCTCCCTCCAGTCGTCCTCATCCAGCTCCGGTATGTCCCCCACCCGTTTCCTGTGGAGAGGAGGGACAACTCGGGGCCGGCAGCAACCAGCAGGGACCCGTAGAGCTGAGATGTGGGTTTCTCCAAGTCCTTCACCCGAAGGGTGGATTTGAGCTCCGAGTATGCCAATTCAACTGGATGGCCTAAGAACTGACACCTGTAGGCATGAGCAATTTGAAGATACCTAAAATGGGCACATGCAAGCACATTAAATGTGGTGCATAAAATGTGAAAGGGGGTGAGCTCTCTGTTGGTGATAACATGCTCAAGGGTCAGTATTTTGTATTTGGCCCAGGCCTGTGGATCCGGGATGGTATTGAACTGTGATAGGTTAGGGTTCAGCCACAGGGGGGTGTGAGGAGATCGGGAGTTCGGGCTGGGGTGCCCTCAGCGCCTCACCCACCTCCAATGCCCGCATAGTGGTACGCATAGAAGGGGTGAGATGGTGAGGCGTTTTAGGCCCCCTGAATAGCAACCCCTTCAAGGCCTCCAGATACCCCACTTTAGCCGCCTCCAGCATGACCGCAGAGTTGGTCAGGTCTGGCTGCAACCACCAATGGGCGGTCACAAGCTGAGTGGCCAAAAAAATACTTGTGGCAATTAGGGAGAGCCAAGCCCCCACTGTTCACAGGCCTGGTCAGAGAGGTGTATTTGAAGCTAGGCAGTTTAGGCCCCCAAATAAAAGGAGAGGAAGAGTTGCTTAAGAGAATTAAAGAAAGTTTTGGTCAGCCATTGCGGGGCGTTCCGAAAAATGTACGTAAATTTAGGGAGGACTTTCATTTTGAGAAGATTGATGCGCCAAATGAGGGAAAGGGGAAGATTGCTCCATGCCTTCAGTTTGGTTTTAATTGCTACCAAGACAGGGTCAAGATTCAGCCGCACAACGTCCCTACTCTTTAGAGATAATACCTAAATAGGTAAGCTGATCAACCCACTGGAGTGGGAGAGAGGAGGGTGAGGGGGACCTGGCCCCCTCATCCACAGGGAACAGCTGAGACTTGTGCCAGTTCACTCTCAACCCCGTGAAGGCGAAGAAGGCATCCATGATACAAAGTGAGCCCCGCAGAGAGTCACCAGCGTCATTAAAAAAAAAGCAGCAGATCAGCCGCATAGAGAGCCACTCTCTCCTCCAGCCAGCCCACCCTAAGACCACGAACCTCGGCCGAGCTCCTGAGGGCCTCAGCAATAGGCTCCATGGCCAGGGCGAACAGAGCCGGGGAGAGGGCATCCCTGTCTGGTGCCCCTCTGCAGGGGGAACGGAAGAGACAGGGAGCCAGTTTAATGCATGCCATGGGACCGGTATGCAGTGTGCGTATCCAAGCAATAAATTTCAGTGGGAAACCCATTCTTCTAAGCACCTCCCACAGATATACCCACTCCACTGTGTCAAATGCTTTTTCCATATCAAGGGTGGCAATGGTCCTAGTGCTCTGGTTAGTATGGGGGGCATGTATATTAGAAAAAAAGTCTACGTATAATAATGTTTGTGGACCTACCGGGCATAAAGCCCGTTTGATCAGAGTCAATCAGGGATTTTATTACTCTATTAAGTCTAGTGGCCAGTAACTTGGTTAGTATTTTTAGATCACAATTGAGAAGTGCGATTGGTCTGTAGGAGGCGCACAGCTTAGGGTCTTTATTAGGCTTTGGAATGAGAACGACATGGGCTTCCCTCAGAGGACGGTAAGGAGCCCTGTTGCAAACAGGCTTGAAACATCTGAGCTAGTTTGGGGGCAAGTAGTTCTGTGTGGGTTCTATAATACCCTATGGGCAGGCCATCCGGCCCCGGGGTTTTAGCTGCTGGGAAAGCCTTAACTGCCATTGTGACGTCTTCTGGAGTGATCTCTGAGACAAGGAGCTGCCTCTTTGCGTCAGAAAGCCATCCCAGTGCTAGCATGTTCAATACAGAGATCACAGGTGTAGGGTCAAACCCGTCAGGGAGTGAGGAAACATACAGAGAGGTATAAAACGTGGTAAATGCAGACAGGATATCCTCCTGAGAGGTGACTAATACGCCATCTGCCGTAAGGATTTCCAATATAACCTCTAAGGGCCTATCATGCTGTGCTAGCAGCGCTAGTAATTTGCTATTCTTGTCTCCATTCTCAAAGTATTCCTGTCTGCTATGTTGTATACCCAACCTGGTGGTGTCTGAAACATGGAGATGCAGTTCTCGCCTAAGCGATGAAAGGTGCTCAAAGTTGGGGACTGTTGCCGAGGCCGAATATCGATTCAGAGCCTCGTCAACCTTGTGCTGCAGGTAAGAGACCCTGTCCCCAAATCCGCCTTCACCGCCACCACAGCCGAGATATACAGACCCCTGCTGTGAGCTTTGGAAGTGTCCCATGTCATCTCCAGGGAGGCTGATCCCGCATTGTGCGCCCAAGAGTCCCGCAAGGAAGGAGAAACTCTGTCAAGGACTGCCTCGTTATTAATTCAATGGGGTTGTAACCTCCAAAGGGCTTTGCTTCGCGACTTGGCGGTCCTAATGGTCAATTCAAGTGGGTGGTTGTCAGAGAGGCCAGAGGGAAGGTAACTTGCCTCCTGAATGCTGGCCAGCAGGGCAGCATTGGCAAAAGCCAGATCAATTCGGGAGGAGGTTTTAAATGTGGTCGAGAAGCAAGAGTACATTCTAACGTGGGGGTAAAGCCACCGCCATGCCTCTTGGAACTCTGCTGCCTGAGCCCACGTTCCAAGATCAGAATTAAAAGTAGATTAAGGGGAAGACCTATCCAGGTCACGGGACAGTGTAGCATTGAAGTCTCCCATGAACAGAACATACGCTGGGCAATGCGGAGCCAGCCTCCCATACAGCGCGTACAGAATCTGTATCTGGCTCGGAGGAGGCAGATAGCCATTCACAATGACATATTTCTTGTAATAAATGCTCAACACTACCATAACAAATTTCCCCTGGGGATCTAAATGAACATCATGAATTACACATGGTACACGTTTGCTGATCAGTATAGACACCCCTTGAGAATACGAGGAATAGGTCGCATGTAGCGCCCTTTGCAACCAGGGCTTTTTACCAGTTAAGTGTGTCTCCTGCAGCAGGGGGTTATGCAATTTTAAATATTGGCATAACAGTGTTCTTTTATATCTGGAGTTAAGCCCCCTGACGTTCCACGACAAAATGGTCAGCAGCTCAGCATCTAAGGAGGAGCCATCATGGAACATCAGGGGGAAACAGGAGCAGGATGAGCCCAGCAAACCAACACATGTAAGTAAACGCAAAATTGGCAAATATATTCATTAGGGTCAGAGACTAACGAAGCATTTGAGCAGCACATTGTGTATCCAGATCTTCAAAACAGAGAAATCCCTCTCCCCAGAACACATAACACTCTACCCAGACATCATCAAAATACACCCTACTACCTAGCCAATACACCAACATAACTGGGCTAGTAGTTTAATCCCTAAACATTTATACCAAAAGTCGCCTACGTGAGGCTCAAAGTTCCAGGGAAGAAACCTGTTGAACTCCCTACTGACCAGCAACCCCAACAATGTCAGTCAGTTTAAAACCCTTAACAGATAGATCTTCAGACTTCTTTGAAGAGTTCTTCAAAAGGCCGAAAAAACTGAGGGGGGGTTAGATACTTCAGTGAGTTGTGTCCAACAAGGTAGCTCCGGAGTAGAAGGATCTAGAAGAAAAACATACATCTAGTCCAGGACCAGGAGGAACTCCAGCGTTCGATGTCTCTAGTGAGAGAGGGACCATAATCAGGGGCAAGTCATACACCTCAGCCTCAGGAAGTAGAACTGTAACACATTCGAAATGGCAGGAATGGCTTGCGTAAGAAACTTAGGAGTCAGCCTGCAGCAAAGTAGGTGGTGAGACCAGAGAGCTAGACAACAAAAGACTGATGACTGAATAAACAACCCCTTAATGCGTGTATGCGGAAGGAAAATAGCATCTTTAAGGTAAATTTCTTAACTACTTCAGCCCCAGAAGGATTTACCCCCTTCCTGACCAGAGCACTTTTTACAATTTGGCACTGCATCGCTTTAACTGCTAATTGCGCGGTCATGCAATGCTGTACCCAAACCCCAAACAAAATTTGTGTCCTTTTTTTCCCCACAAATAGAGCTTTCTTTTGATGGTATTTGATCACCTGCGGTTTTTATTTTTTGCGCTATGAATGGAAAAAGACCGAAAATTTTGAAAAAAGAAGATATTTTCTACTTCGTTATAAAAAAAATCCAATAAACTCAAATTTAGTCATACATTTAGGCCAAAATGTATTCGCTCCTCACTACCTATCACAGTTTTGAAGGCCATAAAATGCCAAGATGGCACAAACCCCCCCAAATGACCCCATTTTGGAAAGCAGACGCCCCAAGCTATTTGCTGAGAGGCATGTTGAGTCCATGGAATATTTTATATTTTGCCATAAGTTGCAGGAAAATGACAAACTTTTTTTTTTTTTTGCACAAAGTTGTCACTAAATGATATATTGCTCACACAGGCTAGGGGCATATGTGGAATTGCACCCCAAAATATATTCTGCTGATTCTGAGTACGGGGATACCACATGTGTGGGACATTTTGGGAGCCTAGCCGCGTACGGGGCCCCAAAAACCAAGCACCAACTTCAGGATTTTGCAAAGTACACACGCCAAACTATTTGCTGAGAGGCATGGTGAGTATTTTGCAGCTCTCATTTGTTTTTGAAAATGAAGAAAGAAAATAAGATTTCTTTTTTCTTTTTTCAATTTTCAAAACTTTGTGACAAAAAGTGAGGTCTGCAAAATACTCACCTTACCTCTCAGCAAATAGCTTGGGGTGTCTACTTTCCAAAATGGGGCCATTTGGGGGGGGGGTTGTGCCACCTGGGCATTCCATGGCCTCCGAAACTGTGATAGGCAGTGAAGAGTGAAATCAAAAATTTACACCCTTAGAAAGCCTGAAGGTGGTGCTTGGTTTTCAGGGTCCCGTACGCGGCTAGGCTCCCAAAAAGTCTCACACATGTTGTATCCCTGTACTCAGGAGAAGCAACAGAATGTATTTTGGGGTGTAATTTCACATATGCCCATGGAATGTTTGAGCAATATATCATTTAGTGACAACTTTATGCAAAAAAAAAGTGTCTTTTTCCCGCAACTTGTGTCACAATATAAAATACCGCATGGACTTGACATGCCTCTCAGCAAATAGCTTAGGGTGTCTACTTTCCAAAATGGGGTCATTTGGGGGGGGGTTTGAACTGTCCTGGCATTTTATGCACAAAATTTAGAAGCTTATGTCACACATCAACCTCACATGCATGGTGCAACTGCTGTTTGCATTTGACGCCAGACTGATGCTTGCGTTTGCCTTTGTGCGAGAGAGGGGGGGGGGGAGGGTTGGGGGTGGGTTGCGGGTGGTACAGGGGTGCTTTTTCTTTTTTTCTTTATTTTTTTTTGCTTTCATATCTTATTTTTAACCCCTTTCCGACCGGCGCACGCCGATGTACGTCGGCAGAATGCCACGGCTGGGCAAATAGACTTACAGGTACGTCCATTTGAATTCCCCGCCGTGCCATTGCGTGCGCTCGCCGGCCGGGAGCTCCGTGAGTCGGGTAGCGGGGCCCGCGGACTCAATCGCCGTGGGGATACCCGCGTTTGCTGAACGGGGAGATGCTGATGTAAACAGCATCTCCTCGTTCTGCCTAGTGACAAGTGTCACTGATCTCTGCGCCCTGTCATCGGGAGCAGTGATCAGCGTAGTGACACAGCTAGCCCACCCCCCCTACAGTTAGTAATCACTCCCTAGTACTGACTTAACCCCTCCCCGCCCCCTAGTGGTTAACCCCTTCACTGCCAGTGTCATTTACACAGTAATCAGTGCATTTTTAATCGCACTGATCGCTGTATAAATGACAATGGTCCCAAAAATGTCCGACATGTCCGCCATAACGTCGCAGTCACAATAAAAAAAAAAAAAAAAAAAAAAAATCACTGATCGCCGCCATTACTAGTAAAAAAAAATTATTAATAAAAATGCCATAAAACTATCCCCTATTTTGTAAACGCTATAACTTTTGCACAAACCAAACGCTTATTGCGATTTTTTTTTTACCAAAAATATGTAGAAGAAAACGATCGGCCTAAACTGAGGAAAAAAAATGTTTTTTTTATATATTTTTGGGGGATATTTATTATAGCAAAATGTAAAAAATAATGCGTTTTTTTCAAAATTGTCGCTCTTATTTTGTTTATAGCGCAACAATTAAAAAAAATAAAAAAAAAATCGCAGAGGTGATCAAATACCACTAAAGAAAGCTCTATTTGTGAGGAAAAAATGACGTCAATTTTGTTTGAGAGCCACGTCGCGCGACCGCGCAATTGTCAGTTAAAGCGAAGCAGTGTCGAATCGCAAAAAGTGCTCTGGTCAGGAAGGGGGTAAAATCTTCCGGAGCTGAAGTGGTTAAACTGTTCCTTTCCTTTTTTTAATCATTTTTATTGTTATCTCAGGGAATGTAAATATCCCCTATGATAGCAATACGTAGTGACAGGTACTCTTTCTTTGAAAAAATTGGGGTCTATTAGACCCTAGATCTCTCCTCTGCCCTCAAAGTATCTGACCACACCAAGATCGGTGTGATAAAATGCTTTCCCAATGGCGCGGTTTACATGAAATCTAAGTCATGAAATGCTCGTAGCTTCCAGTTTCTTAGGCCATAGAGATGTTTGGAGCCACTCTGGTCTCTGATCAGCTCTAAGGTCAGCTGGCCGAATCACAGGTTGCATTCTCAGGTTCCCTGTTGGGACAGGAGAGCCAGAGAAAAACATGGAAGATGGTGGGGGGGCATTCCCTCCCACTGCTTGTAAAAGTAGTCTAGAGGCCAATTAGCTGCTAGGATTGCTTTTACATGAAAGCCGACCGTTGGCTGAAAAGAATGATACCAAGATGATACCTAAACCTGCAGGCATCATTCTGGTATAACCACTCAAATCCAGCAACATACCAGTACGTTGCTGGTCCTTGTTGGACATATATTGTAAACTTTCTTTTTATGCAGCCTGTGGGCTGAACGAAAAAAAGAGATTGATCGGTTTGAATGCCCACCATTAGAATACCTCCCTTCATCCACCCACTTCTAATGAAAAATACATGCACCATTTATATATGCTGTAGCATGGGTGCATCCGCCCCAAAGGGTAGGAGCAAAATTGCTCCTCCGCCCCTGCTGCCCCCATGCTTCGGCATAGATGCTTTTTTTTTTTTTTTTTTTAACTGTGGTGGTGAAATCACCTCCTACAGCGCTGGAGTCATGGCTTTATGTATTGTGGGAGCAAACACTATTGCTGTCAAGATAAATAAATCCGCGCTGCAACTGAATGGCGTACCTGCTAAGCAAATGATGGTCAACAATAAAACAAAGTAACATTACAGTATAACAGTAAGACTTACCATACCTGCAAAGCAAATACAAAAAAAATAGTGAAAAAATAAAAACATTTAACGCAACCTGTGCCTAAAATATATATATTTGCCGAAGCATGGGGGGCATCCACCCGCAAAAGGTAGGAGCAAAATCGATCCTCCTCCCCTATGCTTCTGCATATATGCTCTTTTTTTTAACTGTGGTGGTGAAATCACCTCCTACAGCGCTGGAGTCATGGCTTTATGTAACGTGGGAGCAAACGCTGTTGCTGTCAAGATAAATAAATCCACTCTGAAGCTGAATGGCGTACCTGAAAACAAAAAATGGTTAACAATAAAACACAGTAAACAGTAAAGTATAAAAAAATTGCATACCTATAAAGGAAACATGATAAAACATAATAGAATAGAATACAGTAAAAAAGAGCAGAATAGAGAGAATAGAGAGAGAATAGAAAGAGAACAATAAGACAACTATTTTTGTTTTTTTTTTGTTATATATGGTTTTGTGTTTTTTTTTTTTCTACACTTTTTGTAACTGTAACCTTTGTAACTGTAACTGGTTCCAGGTTCGGGTCTCTCAAAATGCGATGGCATCTTGGGAGACCCTGTGAAAGTGTGCCTAGTCTGTGTAGTGCTGTACCCTACGCTAATTCTCAACTAGTGTATGGTAGCGTTCAAAACATTCAACAATGCAAAGACCAGGATTGTCAGGACAGGAGGGACAATAATAGCGGGTGTCACGCCTATATCCGCGCTTGCTGCAGACGCATCTTTTTTTGGGGGGCTCGTTGGGTAGGGGTACTCGGGAGGACATAAAGAAAATGCCTCATGCAGCCGGCTTACTGCATTTGGTTGGGGAAGGTGAGGTGGAGCACCGAATGGAAACAAAAGGGCTCTGACGAGCTCTTCCTGGAATTTAAGGAAGGATCCAGTCCATCCTGAAGCTCTGTATACCAAATGAGCGTTCAGCAAAGCCAATTGAAATAAACAGACACTTTCTTGTACCAACGTCTGGCCTTACGGGCAATTAGGTACAGCGCCAAAAACTGCTCGTTGAGGTCCACCCCTCCCATATTTTGGTTATATTCATGGACACAGGGGTTTCTCCACAACACCAGTAGCCGTAATTTGGACCGTCGTGTCTGCATGGAGGTAAGAACGAAAACATTCTTATTATCCCTCCACTTCATAGCGAGCAAGTTATTACACTTGAAGCAGGCTCTCTCCCCCAGCCTAAGACGGGAATCTACAAGCCGCTGGGGAAAGCCCCAGCGATTAGGTCGCACGGTGCCACATGCTCTAATCCGCTGATCAAACAAGTGACTAAAAAGTGGCACGCTCGTGTAATAATTGTCCACCTATAAGTGGTACCCCTTTCCGAATAAGGATGACACCAAGTCCCACACAATCTTGCCAGCGCTTCCTATGTAGTCAGGGCAGTTTGTCGGCTCTACGTGGCTCTCTTTTCCCTTGTAAACCATAAAACTACATGTATAGCCTGTGGCCCTGTCACAGAGCTTATACATCTTGACCCCGTATCTGGCACGCTTGCTGGGAAGGTACTGTCTAAATGACAAGCGGCCAGAAAACTTAATCAGGGACTCATCAACGCAGACAACTTAATGGGGAGTAAACAAGTCTGCAAAACGTTGGTTGAAGTGGTTTACGAGGGGCCGAATTTTGTAGAGCCGATCGTATCCAGGGTCTCCATGAGGACGACGGAGTTCATTGTCATTAAAGTGCATGAACCGCAAGATCTGCTCATATCGTGCCCTGGTCATGGAGGCAGAGAACAAGAGCATATGGTGAATTGGGTCAGTGGACTAATATGACTGCAACTCACTCTTTTTAGTTATATCCATGTTGAGGGAAAGGCACAGAAAGAGCTTAAATTCGGAAACCGTAATTGGTCTCCAATCTCTGGCAAGGGAGGACTGGGGAATAGTGGCGATGTGTTGACCAGCGTACAAATTGCTTTGGTCCACAATAGATCTATAGAGATCTTCGGTGAAAAACGGGAAATAAAAATCAACTGTTTCCACCTGAATGCCGGGTTGGCCAGTGAATGGGGGAAGTACGGGTGCTGCCGAAGTGCTGGGTTCCCGATTAGGATTGGCGAATGCAGCAGGAAGGGCACTATGGGCACGACGGGCCTGTGTTGGTCTTCTTAGTGGCAGTGGGACACTACTTGTGCTTGCCACCTCACCAGCTTAAACTGCACTTATGGGACTCTCCACGTCACCACGTGATACTGCAGTGCTGGATTGACTACGACCAGGGTGTACTAGGCCGCTGGTGCTTGCCAGTTCACCAGAAGGAATAGCAGCGTTAGTACTGCTCTGCTCCATAAGAGGGACCTGCGGTTCTTGCACATCAACGACAGAAGAAGTAGTTCGGGGTCTGGTACACCTTGACCTTGGCAGGGACCACAACTGCATCATCAAAGCTATCTGTCATGGAGCCGCTGTCCTCTACAGGATCGTATTCTGAGCCTGAATCTGACAGATGAGTGACTTCCTCTTCACTATCTGTCATGCTCAGAAACATGTAGGCCTCTTCACTAGTGTACCTTCGATTTGCCATTTTGGGCTCTAAATTTAGTGGTACACTAGTGAGACTCACAGGTAAAAAAGCTCCTGACTGTTAGCGACTGTATCAAAATGCTACCAAAAAACTGTTAGCGATCGCAGTGATCAAGCCTGACTCTGCGAACGCTGCAGTTATGTGTGTTTAGTAAGTGACAGTGATCGATCGATACTGCATTTGGTTGGGCTGGGCAGAGGGGCTAAACGCAGGTGCTAGCAGGTATTTGGGCTGATCCTGCTAACACTGCGTTTTTTGGGAACCCTAAACTGCTGGGGACGTTAGTATAGATCTGATATTGATCCGTTCAGATACTATACCACTAGGGAGGTGTATGCTGCGTGTGTGGGTGTTAGCGGTACTGGCACTAACCTGACGCTGCCTGGGGGGACACAGACCCTATCTGACCCTAAAACCTAACTTATATCACCGGGCGATCGGGGGGTTAAACCTTTATTAGGTAGTAAACGGCAGGTGCCCTGAAACTATAAAAAAAACTAACCAGCGTCACCCGTAACAGTTATACGGTGATCAATGGTGAAAGGGTTAACTAGGGGGCAATCAGGGGGTTAAAACCTTTACTAGGTAGTATATGGGGGTCCCTGACGCTATAAAACGCTGACGGCGAACCTAAATACTTACCTCTTTAACTAGTGTCACCTGTGACACTAATATAGCGATCAGAAAAACGATCACTTAGTGTCACAGGACTTCCTCTTACACTGCAGCTCAGCCGAGAAATCCGGGAACAGTAGGACCGAGAAGTTGCCGTATGGAAGTGAGGGGTGTTTGCAGGCTTCGGAAATGTTCCTGTTGCAGTCCCTGAAGTTAAGGAAGCAGACCAAGAAGGGTCGGGGATTTGCACCAAGGATAGTGCGTCCTGTGGGTACACGGTGGGTGCGCTCAACGACATAGGTCGGGGAGACATCCGCGAGACCTAGCAGCTTCCTTAAAAACACTTCCGCGAACTTGGCTGGGCAATCGCTCTCCTCTCCCTCTGGGAGACCCAAAACTCGGACATTGTTCCGTCTTGCCCTGTTTTCTGCGTCATCGGATTTGGCGACAAGCAGTTGTACCGTGCGTTGCAAGTCCACTATGGTGTTAGTGTGAGTAGCTGTAAGGTCTTCAGTGGCAGAAAGTCTGGATTCCGATTCAGTCAGTCTACCTCTGATCTTATCTAGGTCGTTTCTAATGAGATTACATTCTTCTGCAAGGCGATCGATTCTCACCAGCATGGAGGTTTTGCTCTGTTCAATGGCGGCCAGGATCACTGTCGTGCTTATCCTGAGAGGAGGGGGCAGGGAGAGCCACATCTGGGGAAGTCTCAGACTCCATAGCTAGTTCATCCAGCAGGGCCTGCAACCTCCCTACAAGACAAGGATCCGGCCTAGCAGCCGTAACAGGGGGCGAGCGGCTTGGTGTGGATGAGTTTTTGGCCCGGTTTTTAGGGCCCATTAATCTGAGGGCAAGGGTCTGGTAAGGTGGAGCAGGCGGATGGATAGCCAGCAGCTTGTGACGATGATCTGGCAGAGGGGCCACACAGCACTCAGACAGTCTCAGGGTTTTAGTGGACACCACTGGGGTACTCACCAGGGCAAGCAGCTCAGCACAAGCGCAGGCCTCTAGGATGTGAGAAGCACTGTAGGCCTCAAGATGGCGGTGGGCCTCGAGTATATGGAGCCAGCCTCGCCGGATTACTGCTGCAGGGACAGGCACAGATATAATGACTGGATCTGAAGCAGGGGGTGCCAGGGATTAGGTAGGGCAGATGTACAGGCTCACCAGGCTGTTTAGCAGCAAAGATGGCAAAGGATTAGAGTAGGGTGATCAGAGCCGCAAGTATATGGAGCCAGCCTTGGCCAGATTACTGCGGCATGGCCAGCTGGCCGGGTACAGAAATAGTCACTGGATCTGAAGCAGGGGATGCCAGGGATTAGGTAGGGCAGATGTACAGGCTCACCAGGCTGTTCAGCAGCAAAGATGGCAAAGGATTAGAGTAGGGTGATCAGAGCCGCGAGTATATGGAGCCAGCCTTGGCCAGATTACTGCGGCATGGCCGGCTGGCCGGGCACAGAAATAGTCACTGGATCTGAAGCAGGGGATGCCAGGGATTAGGTAGGGCAGATGTACAGGCTCACCAGGCTGTTCAGCAGCAAGGATGGCAAAGGATTAAAGTAGGATGATCAGAGCTCCTTGCAAATGCTTCCTCCTTGGCTTACATCCGGTCACGCCCCCATCCCATCTATTACTTTACTTGCACTTTCAGTGATAATGGTAAACATGACAAAGGGTGAATCTCCCTAACTGGGGTACAGACCGCAATAAAAATTTGACAGGTCTTCTAATCTCTCTCCACTGTATACAAAGCTTTCTTTCTACTACCGGTACCTTACAGAAAGGGAGGCACCCAATGCTTTACTTCAACATGCAAATAAAATGATGTTAAAAGGAGAAGTCCAGCCTGAGCGTGTTTGGCTGGGCTTCTCCTATGGGTCACTGAAGTGCAACGCGTTTTGCACTCCCGTGACCCCGTTTTCAGCAGAGAGCGGTCTGAAATCTGCTCTCTGATGACGTCACTGGAATCAGTCCAGGAACTCCATCATCACGACAATAAAGTCTGGATCCGCCACGTGCCTGGACTGATGCCCGTTTTGGCCTCTCAGCGAGCCGCTGAGAGACTGAGACGGCTACTCCCTGCCCCTCCACAGCTCAGCGCTCCAGTGAACATGAAGGAGCAGAGAGGAGAGATGCTGATTGACAGTCAGCAGCTCTCCTCTAGGGGATCTGTGAGAACCGAGTTATCGGCGATGTTCGATGGCTCGGTTCTCAGTATAGAGACGCCGGGGGACAGATGCAGCATCAGTCCCATGCAGCATCCACCTAGGCAAGTATAAAAAGGGGGGGGGGAAGAGACACACCTTACTTCTCTTTTAATGGATATGGTCTCTATGTTGTGTCAGGTTTGCCACTCCATATTGACTCAAATTAAATTATTATTAGCATACTACTATGACCTATGTTTATATTTGTTATGAAGCATACGAAGCATTATTAAAAAAAGCAAACCTCTTGCTAAGACAAAAATAAAATGCAACATTTACAGGAGATTACTTTTCATTACAAGCAGTTAAGCTCTTTCAAAATGGCTACAATGTAAAACTCTTGTTCACACTATTCTTTACTTTAGGTCAGGGGTAGGCAACCTCGGCATGCCAGCTGTGGTGAAACTACAAATCCCATCATGCCTCTGATTGTCAGGGTCTTGCAATGTCTCATGGGACTTGTAGTTTCACCACAGCTGGAGGGCCTGAGGTTGCCTACCCCTGCTTTAGGCTTTTAAAACAATTGTTGAGCAGCATATTTATGCAAGTACAAGTGCATGCCCTTCTCTACACACCTCTTGCTTGAAGAGGCTTGCTTCAAACATACAATAATTTATACTCATAAAAAATGTTTTTTTTCTGAAGAGGCCAAGAAAATCAAATGAACTATTCTTATTTTAGTCAAGAAACAATTTTCAAGGGTATGCGAGCTCACCTTTCCAATGCGTTTTCCCTCAACTGCCAGAGCCTTCATTTTTGAAAAATAATGATAAAATGTGGCCACATAGGTAATGATTGACTTTTCATCTGGTTGATCGACATTTACATCTAATAAGTTAAAAAAAATTGAAAAAAGATAGACGGTTTTATGAAACACTAACACAAATTTATACACTCTACTATAGTACTTTTTTGCGCGTTCGTGTTTTTACCTCTTTCCCAGTTAGAAAGACTTATCCCTTGCCACTTCCTGTCTATTTTACATAGTAATATAGTTATGCCTAGTACACACAATGATAAAAAAAATTGGATGAAAAATACCGCTTTCGGAACGATTGTCTGATAATCTGATCGTTAGTACACAGCTTTTGAGAGCCGGTCATGACAGTTCATGTAAAAATATCTGAAGGGACAAGCATGAAAATTTTACTTGTGCAATAACATAACGTACGATTTTCTATATAATCAGTAGTACAGGATGCCTCTGTAAAAAAAAAAAAAAAACAAACAAAAAAAAAACCGAAAGACCAAGACCACGCATGCTCGGAAATAAAATACATTACATCACTTCCGAAGTTGTAGTCTATTGTATTAGAATTTCATAACTTTAGTAACCTACTGGTTTTTGATATGAGACTAAAAAAAAAAAAACCAAAAAAATAAAAAACAGACAATTATTTGTCTGATCGTTTGTACGAGGCTTTAGTCAGGTTGAAAAAAAAAAAAAAAAAACAAGTCCATCTAGTTCAGTTAAATAAACATAAATAGCAGAATGAATAAAATAGAATATCTTCATATACAGAACTCCATACCCACAGTTGATCCAGAGGAAGGGGAAAAAACCCTATATAAAAGCATAATCAAGTTTGCTCCAGCAGGAGAGCATAATTCCTTCCTGATCCCTCAGAAGGTAATCAGATATTCCCTGGAACAATCATCCCTGCTATTACCTATAAATGCTAGTATCCAGTTATAGAAGTTATATTTTGTGTCCTTAAGAATGCATCCAATCCGTCTGACCTGAAAGTAAATAATTCTACTCCAAGTTCACTATATGAACCACCTAATGTATTTATACATGGTGATAATATACCCCCTTATATCTCCTCTTCTCAAGAGAGAATACATTCAGTTCAGTCAATCTTTCCTCATAGCTGAGCTCATCCATGCCTCTTAGTGCAAAGAAGGACAACCAAACCAATTTCTCCAGTTCCCAGATATCCTTTTTGTGAACTGGTGCCCAAAACTGAACTGCATATTCCTGATAAGGTCCAACTAATGGATTCGTACAAGGGCAACATTAAGTCTCTCTGTCCGGAGTCACTACCTCTTAACACAGGAAACCATTTAGCTTTCTTTAAGAAACTGCAGCTTGGCATTAAATGCGATTAGGTCTATGATCTACCACAACACCCAGCTCCTTCTCAACCATGGACTACCCTAGTTGTTCTCCTCTTAGAATGTATGATGCATGCATGGTTTTATCCCCCAAGTGCAACTTTACATTTATCAACATTAAACCTAATTTGCGGCATTAAGGGCTGCTTGTAAGTTGAAGACATCCAATAAGGATGTTATTCAACTACATACAGTAAGTAGTCTGGTGTTATCTGAAAACACTGAAATGGTACTTTTAATCCCAAACTCTATTGTCATTTTTAAATAGGTTAAACAGTAAGGGTCCCAACATGGGGGTACACCATTAAAAACTTTATACCATTCAGCATATGAATCATTATTCTCTACTTGATGAATACGTACTTTTAGCCAGTTTTTTTATCCATTTACAAAACTGGCCAAAGCCTGTAGAATTTGTTTGACAATCTCAGCCTTTCATAAATCCATTATGAAAGATTAGACAACCATGCCACAAAAAACCCATATATAGGTTTTAAATGAAAAAATAAATAAAACTCCTAGCAGCTACCAAAAAGGGATGTACTATAGTACTCTAGTCAGAAATATTTTGAAAATTGTCAGAGCTTTAAAATCAAAGTACAGTACAAATTACATAAAATGAATTATGATCATGAGAATATAGTGCAAACACTAAAATAATCCCAATGAGTTTACATATAAATGTCCTTCATAAAAAAGTGCAAATATGTAATGAATAAAAAACAGTCTCTAGTCCTGTGAACAACAAATTCTTTCTGCCAATATTTGTGCAAATTTCAATCCTGTGCAAAAATATACATTGCTTTCAAACAAACAAAATTATCTGTATGATCCAGTTCCAGTTATATTCTTGCACTGCATTATCCTAGTGTATGTTCCATTATTTTTGGATGTTAGGAATACACTTAGTAAAAGGGAGCAACTGTGTATGCTTTTGTCACCGAGGTGGACAAATTCTTGAATATGAGTTACACAACCTTGATCCACCTTCAACCTACTTTATATGCAAAACCTGGAGGAAATAATCTGGTGGTGATACAGGTGGAGAATGAGGAGATCTTTTCTGCTGGCAGGAGAGCATTCACCCAATGCGCTGCGACACCTCTTGATAAGAAGCTCATTTATTTCTGGCGAGTGATCCAACACACTTGAGTAGAGCACTGGAGGCACTTTTTTAAAGTCACTTTATACAATTTGAATATCAATGATGATGCAAGAAAAGATTTAAAAAACGGAAGAACTGGATCACACACATACACACTTTGAAAGCACCATTTATGGTTTTGCATGTGTTTTGTTTTAACCACTTGACCTCCGGAAGATTTAAAGCGGAGTTCCACTAGGTTTTGTGTTCATTATAAGTTAGCAGCTACAAAAAGTGTAGCTGCTGACTTTCACTAAACACAAACTTACCTGTCCCACGATTCAGCGATGCGGCCGACAGAACCCTTGGTTCTCTCAGGCGCCGACATCGCAGCTTGCGGCTTTACACCTGGGTGCAAGTTGCGCTGCTCCTTTTCAAGAAGATTGCAGGGAGAGAGGGGGAGCGAGGAACTTCCACTCAAGTCGCCCAGGAAGCCCGAGCGGAAGTGGGAGCTGGGTACCTGTGAAAACCCAACCCCCCCCCCCCCACACACACACAAAAAATGACATGGCAAATGTGGCATGTAAGGGGGTGAGGAGTCCTTAGAGTGGAAGTTCCACTTTTAGGTAGAAATCCGCTTTAAGATTTTTTCCTTTACAAATAGAGCTTTCTTTTGGAGGTATTTGATCACCACTGCGTTTTTTTATTTTTTCCGCTATAAACAAAAAAAAAGACAGGCAATTTTGAAAAAAAAAAAAATTCTGCTATAAAACATATCCAATAAAAATAAATTGAAAAAAAAAAAAAATCACATTTCTTCATTAGGCCAATATGTATTCTGTTACATGTTTTTGGAAAAAAAAAATAAAAAAAATCACAATAAGCGTATATTGATTGATTTAGGTGAACGGTCTAGTGTCTACAAACTATAGGATGTATTTATGGAATTTTGAATTTTTTTTTTTTTTAATACTAGTAATGGCAGCATTCAGCGACTTATAGTAGGACTGCGATATTACGGAGGACAATCGGACACCGACAAGTTTGACACTTTGCAGGAAGCGGTGATACCAATACAGCGATCAGTGCTAAAAATATGCATGGTCACTGTACTGACACTGGCTGGGAAAGGATTAAGGGTGATCAAAGGGTTAACTGTGTGCCTAGCCAGTGTTTTTGTGTACTGTATGTGCTGCTTTTACTAGGGGAAGAGATGGATTTTAGTCCCTGCTTTACAGAAACACAAAATCTACCCCTTCCCCCGTCAGAACGGAGATCTAAGAGCGTAACCAATCAGTGCAAGCACATATACTATTATAATAAAAAAAAAAAAATCAACACATCAAATATTGCCAGCAGTATAAGTATATTCCACACTACCTCCAACATAGAATAAAAAACAAGAAAAGTGCAGCGCAATAATAGATCAAAATCTGATAATATCCATATATGCTCTAAAAAGTCAATACAGAGAGTAACAGAAGAATCCATCAAGCAAAGAGATCTCCACGTGATAAATGGAATATTCAGAAGCACCAAGGTGTATATTCCCACCACCAACACACAGTGTGGCCGCTCACCTCAAAATTATAACCACTGAACAAACAGGAGGGTCACAACACACTTATCCCCTTCAGGGGATATACTTAGATGTAGATGTCGAACTCTGTACGTGTTACGTCCAATACAGACCTCCCGTATTGGACGTAACGCGCACGAGAGGAGGAGCTATGATAGTGAAGTCACCTGTGGCTATCTTTGGATCGGCTCGTATGAGCAATTTATGTACATGCATACAGTCAAGTACTTGTTTGTGAGTTTTTAATATCTTTCTTCAGTAAAGTTTAAAAATTAAGCAGAGAGCACTATTAGTCACCTCTTTAATTTGCATATGGCATCTGGGAATTTGTATACTGCCGAAATCCGACATCTAAGCATACCTCCTGAAGAGGATAGGTGTGCTATGACCATCCTTTCTGTTCAGGGGGTCATCATTTTGAGGTGAGTGGCCACAGTGTTTGTCGGTGGTGGGAATATACATCTTGGTACTTCTGAATATTTCATTTATCACACGGAGGTCTCGATGCTTGGACTCTTCTGTTACTCTCTGTATTGACTTTTAGAGCATATATGGACATGAACAGATTTTGATCTATTCTTGTGCTGCATGTTTCTTGTTACTTTTTTCACGTATCTGCCCGATGATCGGCGGGTGCCGGTGGACATAATATGCTCGGCACCCACAGATTGGCTCTGCTGTAAATAATCATAGCAGAAGCGGCCCCACTTGCAGGATCATGTGTGTGTATAATATAATATATATATATATATATATATATATATATATAATCCAGCGCAGAGTGGCCACCCTGTAGCAGTAAACTTGATATGGGGCGGTCAGCAAGCGATTAAGCACCATTTTGAACAGGATTTAAGTTTACACAAATATCGGCAGAGAGATTATGTTGTGCACAGTACTGAAGGCAGTTACTTATTCGTTACATATTTGTAACATTATTATTATTTTTATTCATATGTAAACGCAGTGGGTATTATTTTCATGTTTGTACTATATTCTCATAGTGGGAAAGTATTTTATGCAATTTGCACTGTACTTCATGTTTTTATTAAAGCGTTGTCATTTTTCACCATATTTTTGTAAATCCACATGCAGTCTATTGCTTAAAATATTTTCTAGCAAAAACTCTTCAATGCCGTCTTATCAAATGCTCAAATATCTTATAAAAAATTGTAACAATGGCTTTGAAATAACAGAGCTCAACTCTTTGAGGGCACAAGGATATTAAGACTGCTGGTCCAGGTGCTTTATTCACATTTATTTTGTCTAAATGCTTTTGGACCATATCATTTTTGAGCCATGTTAATTTATTATGGACATCAGCTCCCCCATTTTCCTTTGAATACACAGAGCTGAAGGGATTTAATAAATTTGCCTTCTTTGTCCCCAGTCACCAACTATAAATTACCTTGTAAAGAGACTACATGCTCTGACCTGCCTTTTTTTTTTACTTTTAACATATCTGAAACATTTTTGGTGTTTTTCCTACAACTGGTCAGTTGTTTTTGACTTTTTGCAGCCTTGATTTCCATTTGACATATTCGGTTATATTTTTTTGTAACTGTCAAATGAGAACGATTATTACTATAATTTTACAGGCCCTTTTGTTATTTTATATTGCTTTAACGTTTGATGTGAGCCACAATTTTTATTTTTAGCCATTTAAACGTATTTCCTAAGGGAATATCATTTGCATTGTGTTTGCATACAGTCAATTTGAAACATTTTCTTTTCTATTCTGCAATGACAATGATCCCTTGGAGTGCATCTCTCTGCTTTGAAAAATCTGCTCTTTTATAAGTGTTTTTATCTTTCCAGTATGTGCTTGGGTTAACACATGCCCAAGTTGAAAATTTACTAAAGCCCCCCAAAAGTATATCTATTTTTCTGAAAGCGTATAATCAAAAAAGAGGGTCGTTTCATTTCTTATTTTTTTTTTTTCCCCCCCCCCCTTTTTAAAAACACCAGGAGGTGCACCAATTTTATTTTAGAGCACAAACAGAAAACGGGCTATTAGTACTAAGAAGTCACTTGGTACTTTCCTTAAAAAATATTTTTTCATGTAATGACAGACAACAGTATACAGTTTTATACCTTCAGGGTCCAGAAGTTTAGTAAGACCCAGCTCTCTCTCGGCAACGTTAAATGCATTTTGCAGGTTGTGGTGAGCATTGGATTTCTTCAGTGTATCAAACTCAATGAGGTCTGGCCTTGGTGTGAACAGAGTACACCATTAAACACATGCATAAATACAAAACTCACTTGTAAACATATTTTCTTATTTCATACAAGTTCTTAATCATATTTTGCCTTTCATTATTTTTAATTATTATCTCCTTCAGAATTCATACTTAAATTTTTGTTCAAATTTAATAATGATTCTTTCAATGTATCATACAGAAATTTTTTCAACAACATTATTTAATTCTGTGTTTTTATCTATTCAACTGTTAAAAAGAAAAAAAAAAAAAAAAAAAAACAGATGCTAACCTGTGTTTGTGTACAATGGCATTAAATGCAAGACCATCGCGCCAGCTCGTTGTGAAATTATGAACATTGACATTAGGATATCTAAAAAAGGGAAACACAATAATACTATGAATTCGTGTTTGTAAATTAAGTCACATTCTTGGGAACAAAGGAAATGAAAGCTATCCAACAGGTCAATCTTCAACAAAAAAATTACATAGGAAACAATGTAATCAGTGCATTATAAGCCTGATAAATGTCATCTGTCAGGTTTGAGCTTTGGCATAATTAGGCAGGTATTAGTTTACAAGGTAAACAAAGACTACTTTTGAAATTCCTAGTATTCCATTTTGTTTGGACCAATTTTTTTTTTCTGTCAGCTTTTCCTTCACCATACCTGTAAATGCTTTATGTTTAAATTAAACTTTTTGTACTAAATTCCATATATTCTGTTGAGGAAAATTAGCTGTTTTGAAACCTGATAAATTGATACTTAAGACACAATCAGTTATATATTATAGCAATTATTAAAATATGCTACTTTAAAATGGTTGTAAACCACTGAAATGAAACATGAGCAAAACATATCCCTCTACTAGCCTCAATCCACAGCACCTAGTGTGGTTCCCATCTGATCTCTCCTCACTCTGCATGAGTCACTTCCAACAGTCTAACTGGACACAACAGAATCCCAGAAGGAAGGCAGCCAGCCGCCCCCCCCCCCCCCCCCCCCCACTCCAGCAAGCAGGTGATTGAAAGCCTCAACTGTGCATGTTTCCCTATGAGACTGTGGGGGGGGGGGGTATGTGCTTTCCCTCCACTCAGGTCTTGGATTACACTCATCTCCCTGCTCTATGCTGTGCAGTGTGTGATGTCAGATTCCTGCCTTCTGCAGCAAAGAAAGCCTGATCTATGTGTTTTAGAAGGATGTAGAGGAGATATGCCTGCAGGTAAACAAAAAAAAAAAAAAAAAACAGGTACAACTTACGTAGAAGGATTTGTTTCATCTTTGCGTATTATCCAAGGCTAGTCAATTCAGTGGATATATGTAAGGGTTTACAACCACTTTAAAATCTTGATAAGCTACAGTGATATTTATTTTATGTGTTGGTTCTTTGGGATGCTTAGTTCCTTGTTTACTTGTCTAATGGAGATGGAACATTTACAGTATTATAAATATCAACATCTGCTTTAGCACTTTTGAATTTCCCAATATGCTCACCCAGCAGTTTTCATTTGACACCAGAGCAATAAGGCATCCTTAGCCGACTTCTTCTCTTTATTGTCTTCTGTCTCAACACTAATATCTTGAATCTAGATTAAAAAAAAAAAAAAAAAAAAAAAAACATTTTTGAATGTAGCGTGTTCTAAAAAACACAACTACTATTGTATAACTGAGAATTTTTAATGTATTTCATTAACTAAAACAATACAAAGCAAGTTAGCGTTAATTTTGAACATTGTTCACAGATGCTTCCACCCTGTCACTAATGTTTTCTTTATTTGAACCTGAGCATTGACTATCAGGAGCAGACTTTCTGCTTTTATAGTATGTAACTATAAATAAGCAGGTGAGTGTGGAAAAATGGGCACCTGCAAGTCTATACTGAAAATATATGGATGTGTGACCAAGTCTAAAGCTGGGTACAAACGAACAGTTTTTTTTTGTGCAACCCAGCGAGGTTAGTCCAGTGATCTCCCCCGCTGAGGTGTTGTGTTCTGATAGGGGGCGGCCCCCCCCCGTTAGGACACTCCAATCAGTGCTCTCTTCCATTGGATGAGTGTGCTGATCGGGAGTCGGGCGGCTGCTGGTTTTCCAGCATGCATCACATACACGGGAGCCGAATGTCGGCCCTTTTAAAAAAAAAAAAAAAAATTTACCCGCCGTTGTGTTCTGACATTCGGCCCGTGTGACTTAACTTCTCAGTATTTGTTGTTTAAAGATGAAAACCATTTTTAAAGTAAAGTAGTAGCAACATTACACAGTGTCCCAACATCTACTCACAAGCAGATAGTACCTCTTATCCACTGGTAGACGTGGGAGCAAACTGAATATGTTGCATTGTGATGCAGGTTTCTAATAAATACTCTGCTGCTCAGCAAACCAGGAAAAAAAAAATACATAAAACAACTGACCCATAATTTTAAACCCACAGCCTCAACAACTCAAAATTGAACCTTAAATGTGCTACAAGGGCAAAGCTGCTTTTTTTTTTTTTTTTTTTTTAAACCCATATTGCTAGAGAGAATTGTAACTTTTTTTTGGCCTCATTTCCCTGGGATTGACTATTTGGGGGGGGGGGGGGGGGGGGGTATTGCACTCTGTCAATCACAAGTGGGCAGCTGTCACTTGTCGTTTTCAAGTAGTATGTCTGTGCAAAGGTGGGCAGACAGCCTGGGCTGGACTATCCTATTCACCATGGAAATACAGTGCCTTGAAAAAGTATTCACACCCCCTTAACATTTTGTCATTTTACAACCAAAAATGTAAATGCATTTTATTGGGATTTTATGTGATAGACCAACACAAAGTGGCACATAATTGTGAAGCGGAAGGAAAACAATGAATGGTTTCCATTTTTTTTTTCACAAATAAATATGTGAAAAGTGTGGCGTGCATTTGTATTCAGCCCCCGAGTCAATACTTTGTAGAACCACCTTTCTCTGCAATTATAGTTGCTTGTCTTTTGGGGTATATCTCTACCAGCTTTGCACATGCTAGGAAATTTTTGCCCATTCTAATTTGCAAAATAGTTCAAGCTCTGTCAGATTGGATGGAGAGCATCTGTGAACAGCAATTTTCATGTCTTGCCACAGATTGTCAATTGGATTTAGGTCTGGACTTTGACTGGACCATTCTAATGCATGAATAAAAAAAAACACAACATATGGATATGGGAAATTATAGACATTGACACACGTTCACCTACACAGGTTGGATGGACTCTTGTCTTTATTCCACCCTACCTACTATGTAACTATGAATATGCTTTGATCTAAACCATTGCATTGTAGCTTCGGCTGTAGGTTTAGGGTCGTTCTCCTGCTGGAAGGTGAACCTCCACCCCCAATAAAAGTCTTTTGCAAGCTCTAACAGGTTTTCTTCTAAGATTGCCTTATATTTGGCTCCATCCATCTGCCCATCAACTCTGACCAGCTTCCCTGTCCCTGCTGAAGAAAAGCATCCCTACAACATGATGTGATCACCACCATGTTTCACGGTGGGGACAGGGTGTTCAGAGTGATGTGCAGTGTTAGTTTTCCGCCACACATAGCATTTTGCTTTAAGGCCAAAAAGTTCAATTTTGGTCTTATCTGATCAGAGCACTTTCTTTCACATGTTTGCTGTGTCCCCCACATGGCTTCTTGCAAACTGCAAACGGGACTTCGTATGGCTTTCTTTCGACAATGGCTTTCTTCTTGCCACTCTTCCATAAAGGCCAGATTTGGGGAGTGTACAACTAATAGTGAATGAAACAAGATCCCCTGGTGGCGGACTTTTAAGGCACAAAGATAGTAAAGACTATTCTAATATGAAAAAATATTTACTGAAATATGAAAAATACAAAACATTTAATAAAAAGCACATTTAAAGTGAACATTCCAGTGTTGTCATACAAAACGGAATACATACAGCGAGCTAATATTTCTTATACCCAACGTGTTTCGGAGTGAGAATATGGTTCTCCTTCAGGAGTATAGTTTAAACAAGAAAATCAGTATTCTACATTAGAATAGAAAAAATTATAGCATAAATATGCAAATATATAACACATTGTACATCCAAAAACAGAACAGGCAGAAATGGTGGGAGAATAATGAAGGGAAAAGCACTTACATAGACTGGAATGACAATTGTTGCCGATTAAAAACAGGAAAAGACCCTAAAAGCATGAAACAAATCAATGAGTATAAGGTATTCGTTAATAAAAAAAAATTTAAGATTTTTTCAAAAAAATTTTTTGTTAAATAGCAAAATAAATCTTATTACATTTGACTCTTCCAGAAAGTACAAAGCTCTCATGGGTAAGTATGCGGTAAAATATAGTAGTTACTTAATACCCCATTATTGGAGAATATCTGAGTTCTAAAAAAACTGTATATACTGTATTTATTGGTGTATAACACTCACTTTTTCACCATGAAAATCGGGTGCAAATAGCATGTGCGTGTTATACGCCAATACTTAAATTTTAGCTGCCTCGGAGGGGACAGGGAGTGGGGCGGGACGAGTGCCGTCAGATTACATGCAGTGAGAATCTCCTGTTTACTTGGCGGCCTCTGTAATAGGAAGTCCCGTCTCCTGGGCCATTAGACCACTGTTCTGACTATCATAGGATTCTCACTGCATGTAATCTGTCGGCACTCATTCCGCCCCCCTCCCTGTCCCCTCTTGCTGCAGATGGGCATCGATGAGGCTGCTGCACTGGCGGCAATGGCGAGGCTGCTGCACTGGCGGCAATGGCGAGGCTGCTGCACTGGCGGCAATGGCGAGGCTGCTGCACTGGCGGCAATGGCGAGGCTGCTGCACTGGCGGCAATGGCGAGGCTGCTGCACTGGCGGCAATGGCGAGGCTGCTGCACTGGCGGCAATGGCGAGGCTGCTGCACTGGCGGCAATGGCGAGGCTGCTGCACTGGCGGCAATGGCGAGGCTGCTGCACTGGCGGCAATGGCGAGGCTGCTGCACTGGCGGCAATGGCGAGGCTGCTGCACTGGCGGCAATGGCGAGGCTGCTGCACTGGCGGCAATGGCGAGGCTGCTGCACTGGCGGCAATGGCGAGGCTGCTGCACTGGCGGCAATGGCGAGGCTGCTGCACTGGCGGCAATGGCGAGGCTGCTGCACTGGCGGCAATGGCGAGGCTGCTGCACTGGCGGCAATGGCGAGGCTGCTGCACTGGCGGCAATGGCGAGGCTGCTGCACTGGCGGCAATGGCGAGGCTGCTGCACTGGCGGCAATGGCGAGGCTGCTGCACTGGCGGCAATGGCGAGGCTGCTGCACTGGCGGCAATGGCGAGGCTGCTGCACTGGCGGCAATGGCGAGGCTGCTGCACTGGCGGCAATGGCGAGGCTGCTGCACTGGCGGCAATGGCGAGGCTGCTGCACTGGCGGCAATGGCGAGGCTGCTGCACTGGCGGCAATGGCGAGGCTGCTGCACTGGCGGCAATGGCGAGGCTGCTGCACTGGCGGCAATGGCGAGGCTGCTGCACTGGCGGCAATGGCGAGGCTGCTGCACTGGCGGCAATGGCGAGGCTGCTGCACTGGCGGCAATGGCGAGGCTGCTGCACTGGCGGCAATGGCGAGGCTGCTGCACTGGCGGCAATGGCGAGGCTGCTGCACTGGCGGCAATGGCGAGGCTGCTGCACTGGCGGCAATGGCGAGGCTGCTGCACTGGCGGCAATGGCGAGGCTGCTGCACTGGCGGCCATGGCGAGGCTGCTGCACTGGCGGCCATGGCGAAGCTGTACTGATGACACTTGTGAGGCTGCAGATGGGCATTGATGGCAATGGTGAGGCTGCAGATAGGCACTGACCCTTATTTTGCTTCAAAGTTCCTTATTTAAAATGTACGTTTTTTTCCTGAAATTACCCTCTTAAAATGAATGTGCGTGTTATACGCCGATAAATACGGTATCCATTTTATTTGACCAAAAAGTACCTGCAGGATGGTGCGTGGAGTAGGGCTGGGAGATTTTCTTAAAAGAGAAAAAGTCTGCGATTTTCCTAAAAAAAAAAAAAAAAAAAAAAAAAAAAAAAAACTCGATTCACGATTTGAAGAGTTTTTTTTTTTTTTGGACACCACGCCAGTCCCGGGGAGCTGCGGGCAGGAGTTTTTAGGCGAGGCCGTGGCTTCTGCCTACTCCGTGGCGTCCAGCCTCGTGGACTAGGCCGAAGCCGCGGCCTCGCCTAAAAACTCCTGCCCGCAGCTCCTCGGGACCGCCCCGTCGTCAGCGCCGGTCCTGGGGAGCTGCAGGCAGGAGTTTTTAGGCGAGGCCGTGGCTTCGGCCTAGTCCGCTCCTCGGGACCAGCGCGGTGAGAGAAAAAAAAAAAATTTATCTACTTACATTTTGAATTGATTTGACCTCTAAACTCGATTCAAGATTTAAGTCGATTTTTTCCCCAGCCCTAGCGTGGAGGTTGCTCGACTATGCAAGGAGGAGTTATTTATATAGTAAAAACGGGGGGGCTATCTGCAGATGCCACAACTGAGAAAAAAGATAAAAATAAAGATGAATAAAAAAAAAGGAAAAAATGAAAAAGGAAAAAGGAAAAAAATGTGAGGGAAAAGTTAATCATTTCAAATTTATGAATATGTGAATATGTTGATACTACTCTATAAAAAAAAAAAAAAAAAAAAAAAAAAAAAAAAAAGGGATTTTTTTAAAAGATTTGACCATTCTTCCTGAGGAGAACCCCTCAAGGAACGGTTTAAAACAAATGGCTTCGTACAAGCCTGGTAATTGTGTGGCTTTCAGTTTGTATATCCATCGCAGCTCCAGCTGGAGGAGAGTCTTATTCAAGTCTCCTCCCCTGGAGCTGGGGTGTACACGGTCAAGAATGAGGAACTTGACTCAAAACACAAAACACGCAAAATAAAGGGAACTCTAATCAGAAACATCCCCCCACCACTTCACAACAGACATCCAACCAATCTGGATCTCACCCTCCCACTTTGAACAAAAAAAAAATACACAGAGCACAAAACGCCAGTATCATGGTGACTTGTCTGAAGGCCATTCAGCAAAGAAACCGATATTGGATATACCACCTCATGTTTCACTTTCCAAAAATACTTCACAAGGCCAAATATCTTCATCACCTAGAATGAATTTGTCCACTAAGAATACCAACATGATAGATTCAACCTCTCAAACAGTACACTTCCTGATTCTTTAAATACTACCCCCAATGAGCCCTCTTTTTTAGAGAGGATCCTTGCGGGTGTTCAACCTTCACAACCCAGTTTGAACACATACACACAAATGACCCTTTTAACCCCTTCAGCTATCACTGATCATGTAACCACTGATCAAACTCCACAAGAAACGCAGGCGCTTGACCAACTCATTTCTCTTTTGGAGAACGACCCGGCTGATCTTATCGACCAAGTAGATCTCCAAAAAATTTTGATCATGTCAGTGATACCGATTTAAATATTATCAATTTGTCTTCATATATTCTGTGGGAAGATGAAAAAACAGTCCTCAGGCGAGGGCTAAACTTTTGTCCCATTTGGACAGGTTTGAAGTCTACAAGGACCTTCAACTTTTTGTCCGTAAACGTATCTTAAAGAAAATTTACCACAAGTCAACAATAACCACTGATCAAACTCCACAAGAAATGCAGGCGCTTGACCAACTCATTTCTCTTTTGGAGGAGAACGACCCGGCTGATCTTATCGACTGAGTCGATCTCAAATTAAGTTTTGGAAGCGGTGGATAAACAGGGGAGCCCCCCAAAATGGGCAAATCTACCCTTAAATCTGACCTCTACCCAGCACCTAGTATCCATCCTAATGCCGCAGCATTTCTTAGAGAAAAAACCCCACGAACCTAAGTAAGAACGAATTATCTGAGCTAAAACAGTTATCTGATAACAGCTCAGTCACCATCAAAGCCTCTAACAAAGGCGGGAATGTTGTGATTTTGGATAACGAACAATACTTAGACATGTGTAACCAAATATTGAAGAACTTAAATGGGTATCGCCATATGCATTGTTGAGAAATTCAACAGAGATTTCTATACCCTGGTTGATACCGCTTTCTCCAATAATACAATAACTAAACAACTTTGGAACTACATCAGAAATGACTTTCCTCGAGTGCCCACTTTCTAAACACTATCCAAAGTTCACAAGAGCGACAAGAATCCTCCAGGCAGACCCATCATTTCTGGGGTTGGGTCAATAAGTGAGAATGCCAGTAGGCTGAACGACGAGTGTTTAAAACCATTTGTGACAGCGTTACCCTCTTTTGTGAGGGATACCTCACATTTTTTACAGATTTTGGACAATCTGACTGTCCCTGACAATTGCACTTTGGTCACAGTGGACGTCAAAGTGCTTTATAGCTTTATTCCACACAGTAAAGGTATGGCAGCCATCAGGCATGTTTTGCATAAGGATAGAGACACAGATCCAGCATATAGTGAATTTATCATTTCACTACTTGAAATTCTTGAACACATGTTTATGTTTAATGGCTCCCACTACCTCCAGGTGCAGGGGATTGCGATGGGGACATGCTGTGCCCCATCGTATGCCAACCTGTACCTGGGGGAGTGGGAAAACATGTTCCTTGCAGACAAGGAGATGTCAATGTATATGGACCACATTTTAAGGTGGTACCAATACGATGATATCTTTGTGATCTGGGATGGCTCGCACGATATGCTTTTGAACGGCCTTTCCAGGATGAACAAAAATTATTTCAAACTTTGTTTCACTATGTCTCATCATAAACAGCGGGTTGCGTTTCTGGACGTGGAAGTCTATAGAGGGGAAGGGGGGATCCTCCTCAGCAAACTGTATAGGAAACCAACGGCCGGGAACGCAATTCTGCATACCACTAGCTTTCATCCCAAAGCTCTCATCGATTCTATACTATACGGACAATATCTTAGGATCCGACATAACTGTACTGATGGATGCCATCTTCCAAAAGGAGGCTAACAACTTGCGGGATCGCTTACTTTCGAGAGGATATTCCCATGCCTCTCTAAAAATAGCCTTTCAAAAGGCATCTAAACAATCAAGACACAATCTGTTATACTCCAAAACACCCAATATGCGGGAGCTGCAACTATTGCAGGTTCAGGCTCACCCAAAAAAATCCTGTCTTGCTGAACGGTCAGGTTTTCCACACAAAACATTTTGCAAACTGTAGAACGTTTGGGGTGGTGTATATGTTGATGTGTGATTGCAACTGCTTTTATATCGGAAAAACCAAGCTCGAGTTCAGGAGGAGAGCCTACCAACATGTACGTAGCATGTAGGTGTGCAATCCAGACCTCCAGCTTGGGTGCCATACTAAATCTGTACACCAAGGTATTTTTCCCAAGATCAAGTTCCTCATTCTTGACCGTGTACACCCCAGCTCCAGGGGAGGAGACTGAAATAAGACTCTCCTCCAGCTGGGGCTGCGGTGGATATACAAAATGAAAGCAATAATTTCCAGGCTTGATCGAAGCCATTTGTTTTAAACCATTCCTTGAGGGGCTCTCCTCAGGAGGAATGGAGCTATAATGGCTCCTCCACCTCTTATCCCCTTGGATGCTCGTTTTTCATGTACTTATGGTTCTATACCCTGCCCCTATATACTCATGTATAATATATTACAGCCCCCTTTTTTGCCCCACTTTTCACATACACATCTGTTTATACTTTACTGCAATATATACCCCGTTCCATTATATATTTATATTATCCTTTTTTTTTTTTTTTCTCTTTGTGCGCCTCTATTTTCTATACGTAAAAAAATTCTGTATTTTGTACTTGTCATATTGTTTAATTATGCAAAATTTCCCCTTTTGTATTTTGCTTATTTTGTGCATTTTTGTTATATACTTCTGTCCTCTTGCTTGGTGCTTACTTGTAGTTCTACATCTTTACCATCGCCCTCTGCTGCTCTGTCTCTCCCCCCCCCCGGTGGGTTTGCTGGGGGGCTGCCCGGGACGCAAAGCCGCCCAAGTATTCTCTGCCTGTGGCGGCTATTTGTAAGGCTAGGGGCGCCATTTCCTCAGTGTCCCGACCTACATCTTGCTCCTCCAGCGGACATGCCCAGTCCACTGTTGACGCATTGCGTGTCGGTGGGCGGTGTGGGCATGGCCTCGTTCCGGCGCATGCTATTCCCGAGTGTGCGCTGTGGACGGGGGTGTGCGCGCACGACTCAGGGGGCTGCTTTTGGATCGGACCCTGTACTCTCTCCCTGCCTCCTCTCTGGTTAGATCAGCTGTGCTGCATAAAGATGATTGCGGGGGAGAGGAGGGGAGGGGGGAGTTTTTGCGTTATATGGCCGCTCTCTAGGTTTTGATTCCTTGATTTTTTTTTATCACTATATATTTTTTGGCTATTTGCTCCACACTGGATATCCACTTTTTTGTCTGCTCTTTAAATCCAGCCATTTGACATTCTGTCATTTTGCAATTATATGGTCAAATCTTTTTAAAAAATCTTTATTTTTTTATAGAACAGTATCAACATATTCACATATTCATAAATTTGAAATGAATTTCTCCCTCACATTTTTTCCTTTTTTTATTCATCTTTATTTTTATCTTTTTTCTCAGTTGTGGCGTCTGCAAACAGCACCCCCCCCCCCCCCCCCCCCGTTTTTACTATATAAATAACAACTCCTACTTGCATAGTCGAGCAACCTCCACGCACCATCCTGCAGGTACTTTTTGGTCAAATAAAATAGATATATACATTTTTTTACAACTCAGATATTCTCCAATAATGGGGTATTAAGTAACTACTATATTTTACTGCGTACTTACCCATGAGAGCTTTTACTGGGAGAGTCAAATATAATAAGATTTTTTTGCTATTTAACAAAAAAATTTTTTTTGAAAAAATCTTTAAAAAAATAAAATTTTATTAAAACCTTATACTCATTGATTTATTTCATGCTTTTAGGGTCTTTTCCTGCTTTCCGGCCCCAGTGGGTCCTCTGGCTTCTCCCCTTCGGGTTGGTGTTGTGTTGGGGAGCTGAACCAGCACTCATGGGCTAGGCATTACCCTGTTCCTGAGGTATGCCTTTATGTTGAACTCTCTGGCACAAGCATTTTGGAAACAACCTCTTGGCACCTCCATGTTTTTAATTGGCAACAATTGTCATTCCAGTCTATGTAAGTGCTTTTCCCTTCATTATTCTCCCACCATTTGTCTGTTATTCTATGTTTGGATGTACAATGTGTTATATATTTGCATATTTATGCTATAATTTTTTCTATTCTAATGTAGAATACTGATTTTCTTGTTTAAACTATACCCCTGAAGGAGAACCATATTCTCATTCTGAAACACATTGGGTACAAGAAATATTAGCTCGCTATATGTATTCCGTTTTGTATGACAACACTGGAATGTTCACTTTAAATGTGCTTTTTATTAAATGTTTTGTATTTTTCATATTTCAATAAATATTTTTTCACATTAGAATATTATTTAATATCTCTGTGCCTTAAAAGTCCGCCACCAGGGGATCTGGTTTCATTCTTTGTAAACACTGGATGTGGCACAATTATATGCCCAATTATAACCGACTTACCTTTGTGCACAACTAATAGTTGTCCTATAGACAGATTCTCTCACCTGAGCTGTGGATCTCTGCAGCTTCTCTAGATTTACCATGGGCCCTCTTAGCTGCTTCTCTGATTAATGCTCTCCTTGCCCGGCCTGTCAGTTTAGGTGGATGGCCAGGTCTTGGTAAGTTTGCAGTTGTGCCATACGCTTTCAATTTTCGGATGATGGATTGAACAGTGCTTGGGATAAAAACATTTCTATAACCTAACCCTGCTTTAAACTTCTCCACAACTTTATCCCTGACCTGTCTGGTGTGTTCCTTGGCCTTCATGATGCCGTTTGTTCACTAAGGTTCTTTACCAAACCTCTGAGGCCTTCACAGAACAGCTGTATTTATATTGAGATTAAAATTACACAAAGATGGAATGTATTTACTAACTAGGTGACTTTGGAAGGCAATTGGTTCCACTAGATTTTAGTTAGGGGTATCAGAGTAAAGGGGGCTGAGTACAAATGCACTCCACAGTTTTCAGATATTTGTAAAAAAAATTAAAAACCATTCATCATTTTCCTTTCACTTCACAATTATGTGCCACTTTGTATTTTGTCTATCACATAAAATTTACGTTTTAGATTGTAACATGACAAAATATGGAAAATTTCAAGGGGTATGAATACTTTTTCAGGGCACAGTATCTACATGTGTAAACCAGATCTAAGAAGAGTAGATAGAATTTCAGTGTGCTACCTGAAGCTTTGCTAAGGCTGGGAGTCGCCTAACTTTAAAGGTCAACTTCACCTTTTAGACTATGTTACACCTATATTTAGGGTGTACCATGGTTGAACTTTCGAGTTGTCTCTTGAGTGCCGCCTTAAGTGTCTGTAACCCATGTGTAAGTGTAAACCTCTCGTTACACCACCAGGTTATGTGATAAGTCTGCATTTACAGTACAGGTGTTAATGACCCTTTTTTCCCCAGACATGGCAGAGTTGCCATGAAATGTAAACATTTTTTAAATTGATATACAGATAGCCCTAACATGTTTCAAAACTACTGCATTTAATAATAGTCACACTGCTAAAAGTAACATATGGATTTTCATTTGTCTTTAAAGGATAAGTTCACCTTTGGGAACATGTTACATGTTCCATTCCTTTTTCAGGGTGGAACGTGCAACATGTTCCCAATGCTGCATCCGCTGCGCGCCCCCCCCCATGGCGATAGTAAGAGAAGAAGTTTCTTGTACTAGCTGTCACTTTTAAAAAATCAGCGCAGCCGTGCAGGGCTCCACCCACATGGCCACATCATTCATTCACATAGCTCTGTGTGTGAATGAACTATAAGCCCCAGCATCCTTTGCGGTTGTCGGCTTGTAGTTCTCACTTTATTTCCACAGCACTGCGGAGCACCGTGATAGTTCATTGATTTGTTCCTGTCAGTGTATCTGCCTGGTCGTATGGGATGTACGGGTATACAGATATACTGACAGGTCTGCAGGAGACTTGCACCAGCGATATTCTGACTTTGTCAGCAGCTCTTCGCTCTGCCCCCTCCGTGCTCACTGGAGCGCTGGGCTGTGGAGAGGGCAGAAGCGGCCGGCTCAGGCTCTCGGGTGCTGGTCCAGGCATGTGGGTAGATACCGACTTCATTGTCGCGATCTTGCCTGAGCCTGGACGGGCTCTGTGATGTCAGCCAACAGCCGGCTTCAGAAAACGGGTCACATGAGCGCAGAACAAACTGCACTCATGTGATCCACAGGTGAAGTACAGCCAAACGAGCTTTGGTTGTACTTTTCCTTTAACTTGTTCCCTTTTCTGTTTGCTTTATGCAATATTACCTGAAACCGGAGGATGATGGTCCAGATAAGCCCTAGTGTCAGTCTGTGATTGCCATCCACAATGTCATGCGACCCCATATTCTCCAAATGTACTTTCTGTTCCTTTAGGAATTGTAGTGCTTTGTCAACATTTTCAAGGCAATGGATACGCATACGGCCCTTTGTGGGTTTAGGCTGTTAGAATGACACAAAAGATATAAAAATTAACTTCTTATACACACACACACTCTTCCACATAGATCACAGCTGTAGGCATTTTTACTAGCATTTTAAAATCCAAAATCAATGCTGTTTATGCCTTGCTTAGTCTGCCTATATTGCAACCCTAAGGGCTCATTTACACTTGCTTCGCCTTGCAACGAGGTTTCGGACAGGTTTTGTTAAAGCCCTCTGAACGCTAGTCAAAGCTCCTGTCACTAAATATAATGGTTAGCTTAAAATCCTGTTTACACCTGCTTTTGCTTTCGCTTCAAAAATTATACCCCATGTAGCTTCAGTGGTGCTTCAAAGAGTCTTCAAAGCCACCATAGAAGTCTATGGCAAAGCTTGCTTGAAGCCTCATCGAAGCACCAAGCAAAAGCAGGTGTAAACACGACTGTAAGCTAACAATTTTATTTAGTGACGGGGCCGTGACCGGCGTTCAGACAGCTTTAACAAAGCGTATCCGAAACCATGTTTTGAAGCAAGTGTAAACTAGCCCTAAATGTTTATCTACAGACAAGTCACTTCTGTTTGTTTCTTCCCAAGCCCAAAAATAGAGACATTTAGGCCATATGATAAGCAATAATACACAACTCCTTTATTCATGTTACTACTATGAAAGAGAAACTATCAAAACTGGAGAAGGCAGAATCTGGACCAGCTGTGCATGGCAACCAATCAGCTTCTTCAAGTAGAGGGCCAACCTAAAAAAAAAAAAAAATTACATCAAAATGTTTCTAAAAAACTGGAGAAAAAAAAAATTTTTTTAACTTACCTGAAATGGCTGTTGCTAGCCAGATCGTCCTAATCCGCCACCTCCTACACCGCGGTGATCTTTAGTCTTCTCCTCCTCACATTGTTTTCTGGGGAATGGGGCGCGCCTGTTTCCCTTAGTTCGAATGGCGGCGACGGGACCCGACAGCCAAGGGAAGGGTCGGCCTCGGGCAGTCAACATCACGGGCACTCTGGACAGGTAAGTGTGCTTATTAAAAGTCAGCAGCTACAGTGTTTGTAGCAGCTACAATGTTTGTAGCTGCTGACTTTGAATTTTTTTTTTTTTCAGCTGGCCCACCGCTTTCAGTTAGGCTTTGAAAATGAAAGTCAGAAGCTGATTAGTTGCCATGCAAAGCTGCTCCAGATTCTGGCTGTCCGAGTAGATACATTTTGCTGTATCATTAGTTGCCATATATTTTTATTATTCCATTGTAAAGCTGAAATTAGTTTTAGATGGGTTTTAAATTTTACAAACTTGTTGCAATATATTTTTGTCATTGTATTGTATTTTTGTCAGGGCGGCACAGTGGTGTAGTGGGTAGCACTTTCACCTAGCAATAAGAAGGGTTGCTGGTTCAAATCCCAACCACGACACTACCTGCCTGGAGTTTGCATGTTCTCCCTGTGCCTGCGTGGGTTTCCTCCGGGTACTCTGGTTTCCTCCCACACTCCAAAGACATGCTGGTAGGTTAATTGGATCCTGTCTAAATTGTCCCTAGTATGTATGAATGTGAATTAGGGACCTTAGATTGTAAGCTCTTTGAGGGTAGGGACTGATGTGAATGTACTATGTATATGTAAAGCGCTGCGTAAATTGACGGCGCTATACAAGTACCTAAAATAAATAATAAATATTAAATATAGCAGTTTGCAGAATATCCACTAGGGGGTGCAACAAATCCTCTCAACTGTCGAGATAAACGACATAGGGTTTATTTTTATAGCAAGGACCAACTCATATGGTCCAAAATGTAAGAATTTTCACAGCAGATTCACACAACATTCAATCAGAATTCAGTTTTCAATTTGAATCTAGTTAGAAAAATGTGTGAACACATTTATGAATAGACCTACTATAGTCTTTGTAGCTAGCAGGGTCTGACAATGCAATCATCAAATCAGTCTACCCTATGTACATATATAATTACAATACATAGGAACAAACTTTCTTAAATCAACACAGCTTGATCAGGTTAAAAAGCGAGCTGATCTCTTATAAACCCATAGCTACAAAATCACTAAAAAAGGTGGTCACTGACAGACCGATTTTTTTTATAAACATCCTCTAATTTTACAAGGAAAGGTTTTTAAACCCCTAAGCAAACAAAATTATATATAAATATATATTTTTTAATCAAATAGCCAGTAGAATAAAAACTATGGCAGTTATTTCATTTTTTTATCCTGTTACATAGTATCTGCACACCTGTTTATCAAATCTAAACTTTTATTTAAAAATACACTTAGATTCAATTTTAGTTCACACAAACATAATATTATCTTTAAAACTTCTGTTAAGTATAAAAAAGGGCCAGCCCTAAAAATGCAAGCAACTGTGAAAACAGCAAACAATTATGATACTCACAATTGTCTATAGATGAGAAAGGCATTTCAGGGCAGGAGAAGCGTAGATCAAGATGTGCTGATACCATGGAGCCACCAGACCTTTCTCTGGTTCCAGAGGATCTCTGCACCTGCAGACAAACCTATTCAGGTAGTTGATCAACCTAGAGACTGGGAGGTACACATCTGGAGCCCCCTCACCTATGACACAGGTCCAGGAACTTCTCTGAGTGTAGAACCCATTCTCCCAGATCCAGGTGCTGCTGGCTCAGGAATCTGTCTGCCAGTTGCCTACACCTGATATGTAAAACAGCAGACAAGGCTAGAATGATAAAGTTCTGTCCTGGACAGAATGCCTTCAACCTCTTTTGCAGCAGCAAGACTTATGGTACCTCCCTAATAACTGATGTACACCACTGCTGTGACATTGATTGGATCCTGATAATGACCCACCAGAATGAATGAAAAATTAAATTGCCCAGAGCTTCAGAACTTTGATCGGGATATGGGATTCCTCTGGCATTCAAGTCGCTTGCAAAGACAAGATGTTTAGGATTCCTCCCTGGCTCGATAAGCAGGTATCCAATGTGAGGCTGGAATCCATTGTGAGGACCCTCCAAGAGATATTTCTCCAACTCCAGAGCTGGATTAGTTAACAGCCACACCAGAGACAACCTGGTCTTTAATTAACAAGTGCATCAGTTTGTTCAGAGACCGAAGCGATTTTTCTTACGACAGGATATTGAGTAGTAGGGAGTCTGTAGGACTGGCTCATAGAAGGCTACCATTAGCCACATGACTCTCAGGGAAAAGTGAAGAGTCAGTCCACTCTTGGAGTATGAAAGCGGAGAGCTGGCATTTTTTTTCAGGTGAAAAGGCAACTTTAGCTTGAACAGTATTTTATGATAATGACCCAGATACTCCAAGCAAGGAGTTGGCTCCAATGCCAACTTCTGAAGGTTTGGGATCCAACTGAAATTTTTTTAGGGTTTAAATCTGTCAGCGTCACATTGTAGGTCAAAACGTGTCAACCGCTCCCTCAACTGGAGGTCATCCAGATACCCCACAATCGGGATACCTTGAGATCATACAATGGTAAGCACATGGGGCGAGAGCCTTTGTGAACATATGGGGTGCAGAAGAGAGACCAAATGGTAGGGCCACAAACTGAAGTGCTGGGGATCCAAAGCAAAGGGATTCCTGAGAAAAAAAAAATAGAGACATGCAAGTACATGTCCTTGACATCTACAGTAGGCAAGAAAAAGTCGATTCCATGAAGAATTTTCAGGTCCAAATTTAGACATTTAGAACCTTGAGAACCAAAATGGGGAAAATGCCCCCCTTTGGTTTGGAACCTGAAAATCCAAGAAACCTTTCCACCACAGGAACTGGAAAAATAACTCCCTGATTCAGAAGACCTGCAATGGCTGTATTGGGGTCTGATAACTTGTGCAGTGAAGCAGGTAGTAGGAAGACATGAAGGAGGAGCAAACTCCAGTTTGTAGCTCTTGGAATCTACCACCCGTACCCGAACAGACACCCCTCACTATAGAAAGTTGGGGCATCCCTTTATGTCAAAGAGGACTAGCCTGGATGTTTGGGGGAATTGGAGATCCAGGGCTTGCAGCTGAACTGGGTTTCTGGCTTGTAAAAATAGTTTAACTTTTCTCAGAAAAAAAGGCCATCCATTTTCCTAGACCATACTGGGAGTGAGGGACGTTTTCTTCTTTTCCAGTGTCCAATTGCTTCTCAAGGCAGCAGTATAATCCAAAATATTGTATCGCTCAAACGAAAAATTTGTATTTGCGTGTTTCTAGCAAATATGACTTTAGATAGTACTACCTTTCTGTTTTATTCCACACTGCTCGGGGTATGTTTTAACTGAAGGTGCTATAAAAAACATTCTGCAGCCATCTTACATGCAGAAATTGCAACAAGTCTTAATACAGGAGTGTTTTAAAAATTTACTGCATGCAAAACAAACGTCCCCCTGGCAAATTCTTTTACAAAGTACATGCACAGTTTTGTACATATCCAAGCTCATTATCAGCATACTGAGAACATGACCCAGTGTCAGGGATAAATAACTCCTGTACAAATGCTCAAGAGTTACACCTCTGTGGCCACCTAAATGAAATGCTTTCAAATACTAGAGCATCTGGGTATTTTCAGGTTTCGAAATATAGTCCTTAGAGGGCTGTTGTATATCAACTTTCCATTTTTGGAGATGGCAGTCTATTACAAACGTCAACTTACCCAGGTGTTACAAAAATAAGCAAATATTTGGTTTTTTTTGTTTTTTTCCACTACACAGATAAAAAAAAAAAAAAAAAGGAGATACAAGATAGTCATGGTGTATTCCACAGCACTGGTCTAATAGCCCAGTCAAATGGAATCCGGAAAAGTTTCAGTCCAAGCATCTGCAGCCAGCTTCATGTAGGGCTTCATGTAGCCATGCACGCAAGGACTCTTAATATGCATGGATTACCCAATTCACTTTTTTTTCTATTAAACATAAAGACAAAAAGAGTTATGTCCAATGCCATTTTTCTGTTTCTCTGCAGGTAGTTTGTAGTACTACCACTATCCTCCGCAACGTTCACACTATATGGCTGCTATAGCCTGAAAAGTAAAAGCGTCTTAACGGTTCCATTCACAAATTCAGGAAACACATAAAATAGATACACAATGCTGTGAACCTAGCCAAACTGTTTTACCACTGCCCTCTAAACAGCTGAATTTAAACCTTTATGCGATGTATAAAAACCTAAAGCATATGTCAAGGGCAAAAAAAAACACAACACACACACACACACACTACAACTCTCCAATTCATGCATTTCTACAGAAAAATACCTATAAATCTGCAAGAAATGCACTGCTTCTTAAACCCCATTGTGGGTTGACAGCAGAGACTTTTGTACACCAAGTGGTGTCAGCCCTGTCCAATGTATTTTGCTAAACTACACAACCACTCCCACTTCTCAGACAAAGGCTAAGGCCCCTTTCACATGGGCACCCCAGTGTAGCAGATTCTGCTTGCTCACTCCACGGATCCCCGCTAAACAGACGGATGACAGGTCTGTGTCCGCTCAGCCTAGCAGACACCGACACAGTCTTGCTCTCCTCTATGGGGAAATCAGATTAGATGGCGATATAAAATCAAATAAAAAGCTAGTGCAAAATAGTATGTTTAGACCCCACAGACTTTTGAGAGAGTGCCTGAAAATTGTGCGTATCAATAGTTTTTGCGGGGTTTGGAGGTCTATAAGGCCAAAAACAATCACATCGGACTGAAAAAGAAGCTCCTGTACTTTGAATGACAGGAAGCTGAGTGTGGAGTGAACAGGCAGTGTTTAAATGAGTAGAATTTTTAAAATGGTACGAATGGGGCCCAACACTGACACTAAACATTTTTTTAATCTGGCTTAAAAACCTGCTGACCTTGAACTTAAAGAAAAAAAAATAAAATTCTTCTGGGGTCCTCAGCTGGCACTCCTGGCCCCTCCTCTTCATCAGGTGGCCCCATGGAAAGTCGCTTTCGGGGGGGGGGGGGGGGGGGGGAGCTGCAACACAGGTGGTTTTTCACCTTAATGCATTAAGGTGAAAACCCTGCGGCTTTGCAACCACTTTAAGCCTGCCTTGGAGAATAACCAGGATCGAGTATTAATCAAGGGATTTCGAAAAAAAAAAAAAAAAAAAATTATATTATAATATATATATATATATATATATATATATATATATATATATATATATATATATATATATAATAAACTTCAGGTGGGTTACCCTCTTTTCTTAGATCCTGTCCGATCAAGGCACCGTCAGGGTGGACTCCCAACCTTCCACCATAAATGGATAGAAAAAAAGATGTGGACCGATGCTTGATGCAAAAAAGTGTCATTTACTGAAGATATTTCAATTTAGTACATGCAAGCCACTGTACAGTTCCGAGCGCACATCGCTCTTCGTCAGGCTATTCTGGCTGTGTGTGAAAAGCCAAAACACAGATTTCCTCTTATCCACACCCAGTCTGCCTCACACATGTGTATCAACTTAATTACTAAAAGACAAGCAACCACCTATAAAAATAATTAACCCTTGTTGTTACAACAAAACAAGTGAAAAAATCTCCTAACCTTCAATATACATTCTATTATATACATTAGTCATACTAATATACACATTTCTCTCTCATCTTCCATCACTATGATATTAAGTGGCAAGTGAGCTCTTTTAAATATACATCTCATACAATATATTAGTAATGACATTCTTAATCGTATCTCAGATCTCATCGAAGATTCCAGTTAGTATTCTTTTGTTTCACATTCCCAACAGGAATTCCTTCCAAACGATCTACGGGAGTATAATACATATAAAACATGACTATGATCCCCCTATGTCAAATGTCATATCCTATACAAATAAGTATAAATCATAGTCCTTGTTCATACCATCGGGATGCAAGGACTGTAATTTATTGATCCACCAAACCTCACGTCTCCTAAGTTTTAGAATCCTGTCCCCCCCTCTTTTATCACGGGGAATATCTTCCAATATCATAAATCTTAAGTCAGTATCCCTGTGTCCCATCTCGGTAAAATGACGCGACACAGGGAGACCCGACTGGGGATGTCGAATTGTACTGCGATGCTGTGCAATACGATCCTTTATCCTCTGGGTTGTCTCGCCTACGTAAATCAAATTACAGGGGCATATAAGAATTTAAATAACATAAGATGACTGGCAAGTATAGAAACCATTTATTGCTATCCTATTCTTTGTTACAGGATGATCGAAATGATTGCCTTTGAGCATCAGATTGCATTGAACGCACCCAAGACAAGGATAACAACCCTTCTTTTTCCTACCGAGAAAAGTAACCCTTCTCTCCTCCTGACTTTCCGGTTTAAATTCAGATCGTACCAGAAAATCACGTAGGGTTTTATTACGCCGATAAGCCTTCATGGGAATCTGTTGGAATTCCTCTATCTGTGGGTATGATCGTCTTAGGATCGTCCAATGTTTTCTTAATACACTAAATATTTTATCACTATAGCTATTGAATTGGAAGACAAATGCGATCCTAGGTCTGTCAGGATGATATTTTTTATTTTGTTGACAAATATCGGATGCTTGTAGGATTCTATTTAGTTCCCGTCTGATCAGGCTCTCCGGATAACCCCGCTCTTTAAACTTACAGCACATCTCGTCCAATCTTTGATCTCTCATTGTAATGTCACTCACGATACGTGTAACTCTAAGCAATTGGCTTCTAACAATGGATCCAAACACATGAGGGGGATGGTAACTGTCATACCTGAGTAACTGATTCCTATCTGTAGGCTTGGTGTATATATCCGTTTGAATAAGACCTTGCTTGATATATACCCGTGTATCTAAAAAGGGGACAGAGTCCCCGCCAATATGTATCTGAAACTGGATATTGGATGAAAAACTATTAATGGTTTCATTAAAGGCTTCAAGAGATTCAATGCTGCCCCGCCATATAGCAAAAACGTCATCTATGTACCGCCACCAGGTGGCGCAATGTTCCCGAAAACTTTCATTAATAAAAATATTTCTTTGTTCAAAATCATGCATAGAAGAACATGCATATGGCGGGGCAACATTGGAGCCCATGGCAACCCCCGTAAGTTGTACATAGAACTGGTCCCTGAAAAGAAAATAATTGTTATGCAAAATTAAATTAAACAATTTTTCAAAAAAGAAGATCTGTGCCTCCGAGTATTCCCGACTTTCCCTAATCAGGTTGATCGCTGCTTTAATACCAGCTTTGTGTGGAATAGACGTGTACAAGCTAGTTACATCCCAAGTGACCAGAATAAAATCCTCATTGATAGGAGGTAAGCCCCTAATTTTAGAGAGAAAGTCACCAGAGTCTTTGATAAAGGATGGAGTATTTTTCACCAACGGCGATAGCACTCTATCCAATAGCTTAGCTGTGGGTACAAAAAAGATCGTATTGCACAGCATCGCAGTACAATTCGACATCCCCAGTCGGGTCTCCCTGTGTGGCGTCATTTTACCGAGATGGGACACAGGGATACTGACTTAAGATTTATGATATTGGAAGATATTCCCCGTGATAAGAGAGGGGGGGACAGGATTCTAAAACTTAGGAGACGTGAGGTTTGATGGATCAATAAATTACAGTCCTTGCATCCCGATGGTATGAACAAGGACTATGATTTATACTTATTTGTATAGGATATGACATTTGACATAGGGGATCATAGTCATGTTTTATATGTATTATACTCCCGTAGATCGTTTGGAAGGAATTCCTGTTGGGAATGTGAAACAAAAGAATACTAACTGGAATCTTCGATGAGATCTGAGATACGATTAAGAATGTCATTACTAATATATTGTATGAGATGTATATTTAAAAGAGCTCACTTGCCACTTAATATCATAGTGATGGAAGATGAGAGAGAAATGTGTATATTAGTATGACTAATGTATATAATAGAATGTATATTGAAAGTTAGGAGATTTTTTCACTTGTTTTGTTGTAACAACAAGGGTTAATTATTTTTATAGGTGGTTGTTTATTTGTCTTTTAGTAATTAAGTTGATACACATGTGTGAGGCAGACTGGGTGTGGATAAGAGGAAATCTGTGTTTTGGCTTTTCACACACAGCCAGAATAGCCTGACGAAGAGCGATGTGCACTCGGAACTGTACAGTGGCTTGCATGTACTAAATTGAAATATCTTCAGTAAATGACACTTTTTTGCATCAAGCATCGGTCCACATCTTTTTTTTCTATCCATTTATGGTGGAAGGTTGGGAGTCCACCCTGACGGTACCTTGATCGGACAGGATCTAAGAAAAGAGGGTAACCCACCTGAAGTTTATTATTATACTCCCAGTGAGTAAGTTACCTTCATTCAAGATGGACACAAATGGTTCGACATTTTCGTACACTCAGGAAGAGACCACACACATCATGTCTCAGATCTCAGGATCCAGAAATTTCCTAACGGGTAACACTCCTGCTTACAATTCCCGTACATGGGAGAAATTGAGAAGGAAACATATGTCCTTGGAACTACATGGACTAACGCTAGCTGAGTACCATCGGGTACAACGGATTCCGAGAGGTCTTAGGGTAAGACTGGCCCCGACTTTATTCAATGATAATGATGAATACAAGAGCACATTTATGCAAATTTTGAATAAATGTTCATTCGATATAATGACCTTAACCATCTCATTTATACACAAAGAATTATCTTCACTGTCTGAACAACTGACCAAGATTGAATCAGAATTACGCTCAGCAATGAGTTTGGAGGAATTCAACAGATGTAAAGAGTTGGCTGATGAGAATATTAATAAATATCGGTTTGAGTTGGAAACTAGGAAACGCAATAAATTTGACCGGGACATTGAGGATTATGAAAGAAATCAGGTATACCGTTGGCCCCGTCCTTACAATCGACGAGGTCATAACGAATATGGTAACCACAGGAGGGACATGTCCGATAACTCTTCAGCGAATACTGACACCGATTCCTCATCCAATTTTTTGCAAGGAGATCGGAGAGAGTTGTCCACTACTCGGATGCAAACCAGATCCCGTTAAAACAGAGAAGGGAGTCAAGACAGATATCGCTACACACGAGGCAACCGTGGCCGATCAAGGGAGACCTAGTACACAATATCTCCAGGCGGGTCTTGTCATCAGAAGAGGTAGGAATTTTTAACCGTGGGTTATCATATTGTCCTAAAAGTCATTTAGATCCTTTCCAGTTAGACCAAGATCTGTATCGCCTTTTTCGTAATATTAGAAGGAAGGTTCATTTTCTTCATAAACCATTTATTCAGAATGAATCAACTGAAGGGAGGTTGGATAATAAATCCTTGGGACTGTTAACGAAATCTAAATCTGTTCCCCCCACTACCTATGTACCGGTTGAGATGTTTGTACAAGAAGTTACCCGAGACATCAAACGTTTGATTCAAGAAATAGATTTTAAAGATCATGTACCTAATAATTTATCTCCTCATGAAAAATCAGCCCTGCGAGAGTTAACCAAGCGGAGAGATATCATTTGTAAGCCCGCGGATAAAGGGGGTTCGGTGGTTATTATGGATCCTCAGGCATATGAAAACGAAATCAAGCGCCAACTGGATGATGATACAGTATATAAACCCTTACACTCTGACCCCACATGGGGCATTAAAAAGACTTTAGAAAGTATTGTCAAGCCAGCATTTAAGGAAGGACTCATTTCGCATGACCTTCAAGATTTTCTGTTACCATCACATACTCGGGTTCCGGTGCTATACACACTGCCCAAAATCCATAAGGATAAACAGTCCCCACCAGGACGCCCGATTGTATCAGGGAATGATTCGATTTTTGTACCCACAGCTAAGCTATTGGATAGAGTGCTATCGCCGTTGGTGAAAAATACTCCATCCTTTATCAAGGACTCTGGTGACTTTCTCTCTAAAATTAGGGGCTTACCTCCTATCAATGAGGATTTTATTCTCGTCACTTGGGATGTAACTAGCTTGTACACATCTATTCCACACGAAGCTGGTATTAAAGCAGCGATCAACCTGATTAGGGAAAGTCGGGAATACTCGGAGGCACAGATCTTCTTTTTTGAAAAATTGTTTAATTTAATTTTGCATAACAATTATTTTCTTTTCAGGGACCAGTTCTATGTACAACTTACGGGGGTTGCCATGGGCTCCAATGTTGCCCCGCCATATGCATATTCTTTTATGCATGATTTTGAACAAAGAAATATTTTTATTAATGAAAGTTTTCGGGAACATTGCGCCACCTGGTGGCGGTACATAGATGACGTTTTTGCTATATGGCGGGGCAGCATTGAATCTCTTGAAGCCTTTAATGAAACCATTAATAGTTTTTCATCCAATATCCAGTTTCAGATACATATTGGGGGGGACTCTGTCCCCTTTTTAGATACACGGGTATATATCAAGCAAGGTCTTATTCAAACGGATATATACACCAAGCCTACAGATAGGAATCAGTTACTCAGGTATGACAGTTACCATCCCCCTCATGTGTTTGGATCCATTGTTAGAAGCCAATTGCTTAGAGTTACACGTATCGTGAGTGACATTACAATAAGAGATCAAAGATTGGACGAGATGTGCTGTAAGTTTAAAGAGCGGGGTTATCCGGAGAGCCTGATCAGACGGGAACTAAATAGAATCCTACAAGCATCCGATATTTGTCAACAAAATAAAAAATATCATCCTGACAGACCTAGGATCCCATTTGTCTTCCAATTCAATAGCTATAGTGATAAAATATTTAGTGTATTAAGAAAACATTGGACGATCCTAAGACGATCATACCCACAGATAGAGGAATTCCAACAGATTCCCATGAAGGCTTATCGGCGTAATAAAACCCTACGTGATTTTCTGGTACGATCTGAATTTAAACCAGAAAGTCAGGAGGAGAGAAGGGTTACTTTTCTCGGTAGGAAAAAGAAGGGTTGTTATCCTTGTCTTGGGTGCGTTCAATGCAATCTGATGCTCAAAGGCAATCATTTCGATCATCCTGTAACAAAGAATAGGATAGCAATAAATGGTTTCTATACTTGCCAGTCATCTTATGTTATTTACATTCTTATATGCCCCTGTAATTTGATTTACGTAGGCGAGACAACCCAGAAGATAAAAGATCGTATTGCACAGCATCGCAGTACAATTCGACATCCTCAGTCGGGTCTCCCTGTGTCGCGTCATTTTACCGAGATGGGACACAGGGATACTGACTTAAGATTTATGATATTGGAAGATATTCCCCGTGATAAAAGAGGGGGGGACAGGATTCTAAAACTTAGGAGACGTGAGATTTGGTGGATCAATAAATTACAGTCCTTGCATCCCGATGGTATGAACAAGGACTATGATTTATACTTATTTGTATAGGATATGACATTTGACATAGGGGGATCATAGTCATGTTTTATATGTATTATACTCCCGTAGATCGTTTGGAAGGAATTCCTGTTGGGAATGTGAAACAAAAGAATACTAACTGGAATCTTCGATGAGATCTGAGATACGATTAAGAATGTCATTACTAATATATTGTATGAGATGTATATTTAAAAGAGCTCACTTGCCACTTAATATCATAGTGATGGAAGATGAGAGAGAAATGTGTATATTAGTATGACTAATGTATATAATAGAATGTATATTGAAGGTTAGGAGATTTTTTCACTTGTTTTGTTGTAACAACAAGGGTTAATTATTTTTATAGGTGGTTGTTTATTTGTCTTTTAGTAATTAAGTTGATACACATGTGTGAGGCAGACTGGGTGTGGATAAGAGGAAATCTGTGTTTTGGCTTTTCACACACAGCCAGAATAGCCTGACGAAGAGCGATGTGCGCTCGGAACTGTACAGTGGCTTGCATGTACTAAATTGAAATATCTTCAGTAAATGACACTTTTTTGCATCAAGCATCGGTCCACATCTTTTTTTCTATATATATATATATATATATATATATATATATATATATATATATATATATATATATATATATATATATATATATATATATATATATATATATATTTTTTTTTTTTTTATATATACACACACACACACACACACAGTGCCTTGCAAAAGTATTTACCCCTTTCTTGTATTTTGTTGCCTCAACTTGGAACATGGATTGTTTGAGGATTTGCATCATTTAATTTACAGAACATGCCCACAACTTTGAAGATTTTTTTTTTTTTATTATTGTGAAGCAAACAAATAGGACAAAATAACAGAAAAAGCATAACTATTCTCCCCCTAAAGTTAATACTTTGTGGAGCCACCTTTTGCGGCTATCACAGCTCCAAGTCGCATTGGATAAGTCTCTATGAGCTTGCCACATATTACCACTGGGATTTTTGCCCATTCCTCCTTGCAAAACTGCTCTAGCTCTTTCAAGTTGGATGGCTTGCGCTTGTGAACATCAATCTTTAAGACTGACCACAGATTTTCTATTGGATTGAGGTCTGGGCTTCGACTAGGCCATTCCAACACATTTACATGTTTCCCCTTAAAGTGTTGCTTAGCAGTGTGTTTGGGGTCATTGTCCTGCTGGAAGGTGAACCTCCGTCCCAGCCTCAAATCACACACAGAGTGGTACAGGTTTTGCTCAAGCATATCCCTGCATTTAGCACCATCCATCTTTCCCTCAACCCTGACCAGTTTCCCAGTCCCGAGTGCTGAAAAACATCCCCACAGCATGATACTGCCACCACCATGTTTCACTGTGGGGATGGTGTTCTTTGGGTGATGTGATGTGTTGGGTTTGTGCCAGACATGCCGTTTTCTTTGATGGCCAAAAAGTTCAATTCTAGGATCATCAGTGTAAATTATGGGAACTAATGAAATTGGACTTTGGGGGCACACGAGTAGTTAGACTATAAAATGTAAAAATAGTTTTATTTTATTAAATTTAGGTTACAAATTAGAAATAATTATAGTTGATACAATGTACAAATAGAAGTACTGTGTAAAAAATAGATCCTGCCCTGTATGCACATTAAACCCAACTGATTGTGTATATGTTCCAACATTCAAATAATAAAGAATGGAAACCAATTTCCCAAATAACAGATTGCACATATGAGTGTAGAAAAGAAACACTGTGGGTTGAGTTGCAGGTCGGGTAGGTTTTCTCTATTTTCCGCTCGACATGTTGCGCGTTTATATAACACTTCTTCAGGAGCTAGAGATAGTTCTGCTAAATACATGTGAGAAAATATAGCGATAAGTACATATATACTATGGGTAACATGTTTAACCAGTTGCCGACCGCCGCACGACTATATACGTCGACAGAGCGGCACGGGCAGGCAAAAGGACGTATATGTACGTCCTTGCCTGCCCGCGGGTGGGGGGTCCGATCGGATCCCCCCCCGGTGCCTGCGGCGGTCGGCAAATCTCCCCCGGCGATCGGAGGTGAGGGGGAGGCCATCCATTCGTGGCCCCCCCCTCGCGATCGCTCTCAGCCAATGGGATCATTTCCCTGCCTCTGTATTGTACACAGAGGCAGAGGAAATGATGTCATCTCTCCTCGGCTCGGTATTTTCCGTTCCGGGCCGAGGAGAGAAGACTGCAATGTAAGTGCACCAACACACTACACACAGTAGAACATGCCAGGCACACTAAACACCCCGATCCCCCCCCCGATCCCCCCCCCCAATCACCCCCCCCCCCCCAAACTGACACCAAGCAGGTTTTTTTTTTTTTTTTTTTCTCATTACTGTATTGGTGTCAGTTTGTGACAGTTACAGTGTCAGGGCAGTGAGTGTTAGGCCCCCTGTAGGTCTAGGGTACCCCCCTAACCCCCCCTAATAAAGTTTTAACCCCTTGATCACCCCCTGTCACCAGTGTCGCTAAGCGATCATTTTTCTGATCGCTGTATTAGTGTCGCTGGTGACGCTAGTTAGGGACGTAAATATTTAGGTTCGCCGTCAGCGTTTTATAGCGACAGGGACCCCCATATACTACCTAATAAATGTTTTAACCCCTTGATTGCCCCCTAGTTAACCCTTTCACCACTGATCACTGTATAACCGTTACGGGTGACGCTGGTTAGTTTGTTTATTTTTTATAGTGTCAGGGCACCCGCCGTTTATTACCGAATAAAGATTTAGCCCCCTGATCACCCGACGGTGATATGCGTCGCCCCAGGCAGCGTCAGATTAGCGCCAGTACCGCTAACACCCACGCACGCAGCATACGCCTCCCTTAGTGGTATAGTATCTGTACAGATCAATATCTGATCCGATCAGATCTATACTAGCGTCCCCAGCAGTTTAGGGTTCCCAAAAACACAGTGTTAGCGGGATCAGCCCAGATACCTGCTAGCACCTGCATTTTGCCCCTCCGCCCAGCTCGGCCCAGCCCACCCAAGTGCAGTATCGATCGATCACTGTCACTTACAAAACACTAAACGCATAACTGCAGCGTTCGCAGAGTCAGGCCTGATCCCTGCGATCGCTAACAGTTTTTTTGGTAGCATTTTGGTGAAATGGCAAGCACCAGCCCCAGGCAGCGTCAGGTTAGTCCCAGTACCGCTAACACCCACGCACCGTACACCTCCCTTAGTGGTATAGTATCTGAACGCATCAATATCTGATCCGATCAGATCTATACTAGCGTCCCCAGCAGTTTAGGGTTCCCAAAAACGCAGTGTTAGCGGGATCAACCCAGATACCTGCTAACAACTGCGTTTTACCCCTCCGCCCGGCCCAGCCCAGCCCACCCAAGTGCAGTATCGATCGATCACTGTCACTTACAAAACACTAAACGCATAACTGCAGCGTTCGCAGAGTCAGGCCTGATCCCTGCGATCGCTAACAGTTTTTTTTGTAGCGTTTTGGTGAACTGGCAAGCACCAGCCCCAGGCAGCGTCAGGTTAGTGCCAGTAGCGCTAACACCCACGCACGCACCGTACACCTCCCTTAGTGGTATAGTATCTGAACTGATCAATATCTGATCCGATCAGATCTATACTGGCTTCCCCAGCAGTTTAGGGTTCCCAAAAACGCAGTGTTAGCGGGATCAGCCCAGATACCTGCTAGCACCTGCGTTTTGCCCCTCCGCCCGGCCCAGCCCAGCCCACCCAAGTGCAGTATCGATCGATCACTGTCACTTACAAAACACTAAATGCATAACTGCAGCGTTCGCAGAGTCAGGCCTGATCCCTGTGATCGTTAACAGTTTTTTTGGTAGCGTTTTGGTGAACTGGCAAGCGCCAGCGGCCTAGTACGCCCCGGTCGTAGTCAAACCAGCACTGCAGTAACACTTGGTGACGTGGCGAGTCTCATAAGTGCAGTTCAAGCTGGTGAGGTGGCAAGCACAAATAGTGTCCCGCTGCCACCAAGAAGACAAACACAGGCCCGTCATGCCCATAGTGCCCTTCCTGCTGCATTCGCCAATCCTAATTGGGAACCCACCACTTCTGCAGCGCCCGTACTTCCCCCATTCACATCCCCAACCAAATGCAGTCGGCTGCATGAGAGGCATTTTTATGTCCTCCCGAGTACCCCTACCCAACGAACCCCCCCCAAAAAAGATGTTGTGTCTGCAGCAAGCGCGGATATAGGCGTGACACCCGCTATTATTGTCCCTCCTGTCCTGACAATCCTGGTCTTTGCATTGGTGAATGTTTTGAACGCTACCATTCACTAGTTGAGTATTAGCGTAGGGTACAGCATTGCACAGACTAGGACACACTTTCACAGGGTCTCCCAAGATGCCATCGCATTTTGAGAGACCCGAACCTGGAACCGGTTACAGTTATAAAAGTTAGTTACAAAAAAAGTGTAAAAAAAAAAAAACACAAACAAAAATATAAAATAAAAAATAATAGTTGTCGTTTTATTGTTCTCTCTCTATTCTCTCTCTCTCTATTCTCTCTATTGTTCTGCTCTTTTTTACTGTATTCTATTCTGCAATGTTTTATTGTTATTATGTTTTATCATGTTTGCTTTTCAGGTCTGCAATTTTTTATACTTTACCGTTTACTGTGCTTTATTGTTAACCATATTTTTGTCTTCAGGTACAGCATTCACGACTTTGAGTGGTTATACCAGAATGATGCTTGCAGGTTTAGGTATCATCTTGGTATCATTCTTTTCAGCCAGCGGTCGGCTTTCATGTAAAAGCAATCCTAGCGGCTAATTAGCCTCTAGACTGCTTTTACAAGCAGTGGGAGAGAATGCCCCCCCCCCCCCCCACCGTCTTCCGTGTTTTTCTCTGGCTCTCCTGTCTCAACAGGGAACCTGAGAATGCAGCCGGTGATTCAGCCAGCTGACCATAGAGCTGATCAGAGACCAGAGTGGCTCCAAACATCTCTATGGCCTAAGAAACCGGAAGCTACGAGCATTTTATGACTTAGATTTCGCCGGATGTAAATAGCGCCATTGGGAAATTGGGAAAGCATTTTATCATACCGATCTTGGTGTGGTCAGATGCTTTGAGGGCAGAGGAGAAATCTAGGGTCTAATAGACCCCAATTTTTTCAAAAAAGAGTACCTGTCACTACCTATTGCTATCATAGGGGATATTTACATTCCCTGAGATAACAATAAAAATGATTAAAAAAAAAAAAAAAAAATGAAAGGAACAGTTTTAAAATAAGATAAAAAAGCAAAAAAATAATAGCACCCCTGTCCCCCCTGCTCTCGCGCTAAGGCGAACGCAAGCGTCGGTCTGGCGTCAAATGTAAACAGCAATTGCACCATGCATGTGAGGTATCACCGCGACGGTCAGATCGAGGGCAGTAATTTTAGCAGTAGACCTCCTCTGTAAATCTAAAGTGGTAACCTGTAAAGGCTTTTAAAGGCTTTTAAAAATGTATTTATTTTGTTGTCACTGCACGTTTGTGCGCAATTGTAAAGCATGTCATGTTTGGTATCCATGTACTCGGCCTAAGATCATCTTTTTTATTTCATCAAACATTTGGGCAATATAGTGTGTTTTAGTGCATTAAAATGTAAAAAAGTGTGTTTTTTCCCCAAAAAATGCGTTTGAAAAATCGCTGCGCAAATACTTTGTGAAAAAACAAAATTAAACACCCACCATTTTAATCTGTAGGGCATTTGCTTTAAAAAAATATATAATGTGTGGGGGTTCAAGGTAATTTTCTTGCAAAAAAAAATAATTTTTTCATGTAATCAAAAAGTGTCAGAAAGGGCTTTGTCTTCAAGTGGTTAGAAGAGTGGGTGATGTGTGACATAAGCTTCTAAATGTTGTGCATAAAATGCCAGGACAGTTCAAACCCCTCCAAATGACCCCATTTTGGAAAGTAGACACCCCAAGCTATTTGCTGAGAGGCATGTCGAGTCCATGGAATATTTTATATTGTGACACAAGTTGCGGGAAAGAGACAAATTATTATTATTTTTTTTTTTTTTTTTTTGCACAAAGTTGTCACTAAATGATATATTGCTCAAACATGCCATGGGAATATGTGGAATTGCACCCCAAAATACATTTAGCTGCTTCTCCTGAGTATGGGGATACCACATGTGTGAGACTTTTTGGGAGCCTAGCCACGTATGGGACCCCGAAAACCAATCACTGCCTTCAGGATTTCTAAGGGCGTACATTTTTGATTTTACTCCTCACTGCCTATCACAGTTTCGGAGGCCATGGAATGCCCAGGTGGCACAAACCCCCCCCAAATGACCCCATTTTGGAAAGTAGACACCCCAAGCTATTTGCTGAGAGGCATGGTGAGTATTTTGTAGCTCTCATTTGTTTTTGAAAATAAAGAAAGACGAGAAAAAAAATTTTTTTTTTTCTTTTTTCAATTTTCAAAACTTTGTGACAAAAAGTGAGGTCTGCAAAATACTCACTATACCTCTCATCAAATAACTTGGGGTGTCTACTTTCCAAAATGGGGTCATTTGGGGGTTTTTTTTGCCACCTGGGCATTCCATGGCCTCCGAAACTGTGATAGGCAGTGAAGAGTGAAATCAAAAATTTACGACCTTAGAAAGCCTGAAGGCGGTGCTTGGTTTTCGGGGTCCCGTACGCGGCTAGGCTCCCAAAAAGTCTCACACATGTGGTATCTCCGTACTCCGGAGAAGCAGCAGAATGTATTTTGGGGTGTAATTTCACATATTCCCATGGCATGTTTGAGCAATATATCATTTAGTGACAACTTTGCGCAAAAAAAAATAAAAAAAATAAAAAATTGTCTCTTTCCCGCAACTTGTGTCACAATATAAATTATTCCATGGACTCGACATGCCTCTCAGCAAATAGCTTGGGGTGTCTACTTTCCAAAATGGGGTCATTTGGGGGGCTTTTGAACTGTCCTGGCATTTTATGCACAACATTTAGAAGCTTATGTCACACATCACCCACTCTTCTAACCACTTGAAGACAAAGCCCTTTCTGACACTTATTGTTTACATAAAAAAATAATTTTTTTTTGCAAGAAAATTACTTTGAACCCCCAAACATTATATATTTTTTTTAAAGCAAATGCCCTACAGATTAAAATGGTGGGTGTTTCATTTTTTTTTTTCACACAGTATTTGCGCAGCGATTTTTCAAACGCATTTTTTGGGGAAAAAACACACTTTTTTACATTTTAATGCACTAAAACACACTATATTGCCCAAATGTTTGATGAAATAAAAAAGATGATCTTAGGCCGAGTACATGGATACCAAACTGCGCACAAACGTGCAGTGGCGACAAACTAAATACATTTTTAAAAGCCTTTAAAAGCCTTTACAGGTTACCACTTTAGATTTACAGAGGAGGTCTACTGCTAAACTTACTGCCCTCGATCTGACCTTCGCGGCGATACCTCACATGCATGGTGCAATTGCTGTTTACATTTGACGCCAGACCGACGTTTGCGTTCGCCTTAGCGCGAGAGCAGGGGGGACAGGGGTGCTTTTTTTTTTTTTTTTTTTTTTTTTTTTTTCTTTATTATTATTATTTTTTTATCTTATTTTTAAACTGTTCCTTTCATTTTTTTTTTTTTTTTTAATCATTTTTATTGTTATCTCAGGGAATGTAAATATCCCCTATCATAGCAATAGGTAGTGACAGGTACTCTTTTTTGTAAAAATTGGGGTCTATTAGACCCTAAATTTCTCCTCTGCCCTCAAAGCATCTGACCACACCAAGATCGGTGTGATAAAATGCTTTCCCAATTTCCCAATGGCGCTGTTTACATCCGGCGAAATCTAAGTCATAAAATGCTCGTAGCTTCCGGTTTCTTAGGCCATAGAGATGTTTGGAGCCACTCTGGTCTCTGATCAGCTCTATGGTCAGCTGGCTGAATCACCGGCTGCATTTTCAGGTTCCCTGTTGAGACAGGAGAGCCAGAGAAAAACACGGAAGACGTTGGGGGGGAGGGGCATTCCCTCCCACTGCTTGTAAAAGCAGTCTAGAGGCCAATTAGCCGCTAGGATTGCTTTTACATGAAAGCCGACCGCTGGCTGAAAAGAATGATACCAAGATGATACCTAAACCTGCAGGCATCATTCTGGTATAACCACTCAAAGTCGTGAATGGCGTACCTGAAGACATAAAAATGGTTAACAATAAAGCACAGTAAACGGTAAGGTATAAAAAATTGCATACCTGAAAAGCAAACATGATAAAACATAATAACAATAAAACATTGCAGAATAGAATACAGTAAAAAAGAACAGAACAATAGAGAGAGAGAATAGAGAGAGAAAGAACAATAAAACGACAACTTTTTTTTTTTATTTTATATTTTTGTATTTTTTTTTTTTTTTTTTTTTTACACTTTTTTTTGTAACTAACTTTTATAACTAACCGGTTCCAGGTTCGGGTCTCTCAAAATGCGATGGCATCTTGGGAGACCCTGTGAAAGTGTGCCTAGTCTGTGCAATGCTGTACCCTACGCTAATACTCAACTAGTGAATGGTAGCGTTCAAAATATTCACCAATGCAAAGACCAGGATTGTCAGGACAGGAGGGACAATAATAGCGGGTGTCACGTCTATATCCGCGCTTGCTGCAGACACGACATCTTTTTTGGGGGGGTTCGTTGGGTAGGGGTACTCGGGAGGACATAAAGAAAATGCCTCTCATGCAGCCGACTGCATTTGGTTGGGGATGTGAATGGGGGAAGTACGGGTGCTGCAGAAGCGGTGGGTTCCCAATTAGGATTGGCGAATGCAGCAGGAAGGGCACTATGGGCACGACGGGCCTGTGTTTGTCTTCTTGGTGGCAGCGGGACACTACTTGTGCTTGCCACCTCACCAGCTTGAACTGCACTTATGGGACTTGCCACGCCACCAAGTGTTACTGCAGTGCTGGTTTGACTACGACCGGGGTGTACTAGGCCGCTGGCGCTTGGCACTTCACCAAAACGCTATCAAAAAAACTGTTAGCGATCGCAAGGATCAGGCCTGACTCTGCGAACGCTGCAGTTATGCGTTTAGTGTTTTGTAAATGTCAGTGATCGATCGATACTGCACTTAGGTGGGCTGGGCTGGGCCGGGTGGAGGGGCAAAACGCAGGTACTAGCAGGTATCTGGGCTGATTCCACTAACACTGCGTTTGTGGGAACCCTAAACTGCTGGGGACGCTAGTATAGATCTGATCGGATCAGATATTGATCCGTTCAGATACTATACCACTAAGGGAGGTGTACGGTGCGTGCGTGCGTGCGTGGGTGTTAGCGGTACTGGCGCTAACCTGACGCTGCCTGGGGCTGGTGCTTGCCAGTTCACCAAAACGCTACCAAAAAAACTGTTAGCGATCGCAGGGATCAGGCCTGACTATGCGAACGCTGCAGTTATGCGTTTAGTGTTTTGTAAGTGACAGTGTTCGATTGATACTGCACTTGGGTGGGCCGGGCGGAGGGGCAAAACGCAGATGCTAGCAGGTATCTGGGCTGATCCCGCTAACACTGCGTTTTCGGGAACCCTAAACTGCTGGGGACGCTAGTATAGATCTGATTGGATCAGATATTGATCCGATCAGATACTATACCACTAAGGGAGGCGTATGCTGCGTGCGTGGGTGTTAGCGGTACTGGCGCTAATCTGACGCTGCCTGGGGTGACGCATATCACCGCCGGGTGATCAGGGGGCTAAACCTTTATTCGGTAATAAACGGCGGGTGCCCTGACACTATAAAAAATAAACAAACTAACCAGCGTCACCCGTAACAGTTATACGGTGATCAGTGGTGAAAGGGTTAACTAGGGGGCAATCAAGGGGTTAAAACATTTATTAGGTAGTATATGGGGGTCCCTGTCGCTATAAAACGCTGACGGCGAACCTAAATATTTACGTCCCTAACTAGCGTCACCAGCGACACTAATACAGCGATCAGAAAAATGATCGCTTAGTGACACTGGTGACAGGGGGTGATCAAGGGGTTAAAACTTTATTAGGGGGGGTTAGGGGGGTATCCTAGACCTAAAGGGGGGTAATACTCACTGTCCTACCACACTAACTGTCACAAACTGACACTATGCAGTAATCAGAAAAAAAAAAAAAAAAAAAAATACTGCTAATGTCAGTTTGTGACAGGGGGGGGGGGGTGATTGGGGGGGGATCGGGGGGCGATCGGGGGGGGGGGATTGGGGGTGTAAAGTATGCCTGGCATGTTCTACTGTGTGTGTTTGTGTTGTGTGCACTTACATGTCTTCTCTCCTCGGCGCTGGGACGGAAACTGCCAGACCGAGGAGAGATGACATCACATCCTCTGCCTGTGTGAAACTACACACAGGCAGAGGAGGATTCCCATTGGCTGGGAGCGATCGCGAGGGGGGGGCCACGATCGGATGGTCTCCCCCTCGCCTCCCGACGCTCCCAGTCAGATGTCGACCGCCGCTGGCACCGGGGGGGGGTCCGATCGGACCCCCCGCCCGCGGGAGGCAGATCACGTACAGGTACGTGATTCTGCCTGCCCGTGCCATTCTGCCGACGTATATATACGTTAGGCGGTCGGCAAGTGGTTAACCACTTGCTTCCTGGGCACTTAAACCCCCCTCCTGCCCAGACCAATTTTCAGCTTTCAGTGCTCTCACACTTTGAATGACAATTACTCAGTCATGCAACACTGTACCCAAATGATTTTTTTCCTTTTTTTCATACAAATAGAGCTTTCATTTGGTGGTATTTGATCACCTCTGGGTTTTTTCATTTTTGCGCTATAAATGAAAAAAGACCTAAAATTTTGAAAAAATAATGCTTTTTTCTTCGTTTCTGTGATAAAATTTTGCAAATTAGCAATTTTTCTTCATAAATGTTGGCCACAATTTATACTGCTACATATCTTTGGTAAACATAACCCAAATTAGTGGATATTTTGTGGTCTGTGTGAAATTTATAGAGTCTACAAGCTATGGTGCAAATCATAAAAAAATGATCACATCTGATCACACCTAATGTACTGAGGCCCATCTCATTTCTTGAGACCCTAACAAGCCAGGAAAGTACAAATGCCCCCCAAATGACCCCTTTTTGGAAAGTAGACATTCCAGGGTATTTAGTAAGAGGCATGGTGAGTTATTTGAAGTTGTCATTTTTTCCCACAATTCTTTGCAAATTAAGGTTTTTTTTTATTTTTTATATTTTTTTCAGAAAATTGTCATTGTAATAGCTTATTTCTCTCACATGGAATGTGCATACCACAAATGACACCCCAAAATACATTCGGCAACTCCTCCTGAGTATTACAATACCACATGTGTGGGACTTTTTCACTAACTGGCCACATACAGAGGCCCAACGTGCAGGGAGCATCATCAGGTGTTCAAGGAGCATAAATTACCCATCTAACTTGTTGACTACCTATTACACTTCTGAAGGCCCTAGAGCACCAGCACAATGGAAACGCCCACAAAAAGACCCCATTTAGGAAAGCTAACACCCAAACCTATAATCTATGAGGCATAATGAGTCTTTTGAACGGTTCATTTTTTTCCAGAAGTTTTTGGAAAATGTAGAAAAAAAATGAAAACGCTTATAAGATGTCCGTTTATAAGATATTTCCAACACATAGCATTTACATAGCAAAAATACCACCCCGAAATACATTCTGCTACTCTTTCTGAGTAAAACAATACCACATGTGTGAGACTTTTACACAGCCTGACCACATACAGAGATCCAACATGCAAGGAACACCATCAGGTGTTCCAGGGACACATAGCATGCACATACCAAGAATTACACCCCAAAATACATTATGCCTAGCAAAGAGAAACAAAAGATTACCTGTGGTTTTAGTAGTACAGTTGTCCACAGGAGGATAGCACTGGTCCAGGCAGCAGGCAGGGACTTGGTCAGCAACAGCTAACACAATTTTTCAGGCAGCAGGCAGAAATACTGTCCATAGTCAGTACAGGCACCAGGCAGGGATACTGTCCATAGGTCAGTGCAGTGCAGGGTCAGTGCAGGCAGAGATTGTCAGCAGTGCCAAAATATTGGTCTTGGTAGTAGGCAGGAACTTGGTCCACGTGCTGTGGTCAGTGCGACAAACAGAGGCATGACGGCAGTCCTACAGGCAGCAGGCAGAAGTAGGGCCTCGTTCAGGACAGAATGGGGACAGGGGTAGAGGCTTCTCCCACCCAAATCTCTTTGAAGCCTCAGTCTCCAGACCCTAATCTAGGAATGAGAAAACAAAGAAAATTGTTTTCTTCATCCAGAAAAACTATTCTGGAGCACCTCACATGTGTGAGACCCCTGTGTTGAATCCCACTAGTCCAGTTGCAGGGTACAAGATCAGTCCAAGAGGCAGGCAAGAGGCATTGTCAAACAGTCTAAGGTCAGTTCCAGATCAGGCAGAGGTATGTACAGAATCGTTAGGCAGAAGCATGGTCGAATAACAGTCCAGGGTCAGTTCCAGATTAGGCAGCGGTATGTACAAAATCAGCAGGCAGAAGCGTGGTCGAATAACAAGCCAGGGTCAGTTACAGAGCAGACAGTGGCATAAGGGGTGTGAAGGCAGGAACTGAGGATTACGTTTATTATACTTCACTAATAATTTAGTGAAGTATGGTAACGGCGGAAACATTCACCTATGCAGAGGCCTGGTTGGGAAGGACATTGTGCAATAATAAGATGTGTCTCTTCTGACTCCTGCTCTGGTACACACCTTACATCTTTTTTGACGTCTTTGGCCTATTGGTTTGGGAGGGAGTTTATCTGGAAAGTGGCGTTCAGAGAGTCGACTAACAACATCTGATCGGATGTTTTCTGGTGGCCCGTTCGGGAATATAAGGGCAGTGTAAATTTCCTCCTGGTAGCCAAGGAAGGGTTGGGGGTTTTGGGTGGAGTTGCGGTAAATGATATAGGAATTGAATATGGCCAATTGAAAAAAACTAATTGCTACTTTTTTGTACCAACAGTATGTCCGTCTTGTGGCTAGGTATGGTTCCAACATTTGATCGTTGAAGTCGACTCCCCCCATAAACGAATTGTATTCATGGATGCATGTGGGTTTCTGGATGGGGCCATTCCTTCTGGGGATTTCCACACAGGTGTTATTGTGGATGGAAGACAACATGTACACATCCCTTCTGTCCCCCACTTCACTGCCAGAATGTCTTTGTTACGCAGACTTGCCGTTTCTCCTTTTCTCAACTTATTAACAAGACATTGAGGAAAGCCCTTCCGATTCTTTTTTTACGGTGCCACATGCTGGCGTCTTCTTCCGATAAAGATTGTGGAACAGGGGCAGAGAAGTGTAGAAGTTGTCTACATACAGGTGGTATCCTTTGTCGAGTAGGGGGGTATATGAGGTCCCAAACAACTTTCCCGCTGGATCTCAAGTAGTCCGGGCAATTAGGGGGCTGCAGCTGGGTGTCCTTCCCTTCGTACACTATGAAGGAATATGTGTAGCCTGTGGCTCGGTCACATAGTTTGTACACCTTCACCCCATAGCGGGCCCCTTTGCTGGGGATAAATTGCTTAATTTTAAGCCTGCCGCTAAATTTAACAAGGGACTCATCCACACATATGTGTTGGTCCAGGGTGAACAGCTGGGGGAATACTTCAGAAAAATAATTTAATACTGGACGAATTTTGTAAAGCCTGTCATAATCTGGATCATTTCGGGGAGGGCACTGGGTATTGTCGCTGAAATGTAGGAACCTCATTATCAGATACCTGGTTCTGGGCATTACCGCGGAGAAGAGCGGCATGTGGTGGACGGGGTGGGTTGACCAATAGGAACGGAATTCGTTTTATTTGGTGAGCCCCATATTAAATGCGAGGCCCAAAAAAACCTTGAACTCCTCCACTGTCAGGTCTCTCCACTCATAGGGACGGGCATAATATGATGTGGGATTTTGCAAAATAAATTGCTGTGCATACAGGTTGCACTGGGTAACAATTGACGCCATGTCCTCCGTAAAAATTAAATTAAAAAAATTAATTGGGGTAAAGTTCTCTGTATCCACCTGGACTCCTGGCTCGGCAGTGAAAGGGGAAACGCTAGCTTCTCCTGAATTAGGAGGAAGCCACAAGGGGTTCTGGAGGGCATAGGGAAGGCTGGCATGGGACCTAACCCTTTGGGGCTGAGGTGACACCCCACTGGTACTTGGCCTTTCTTGACAAGGTACTGCAGTGCTGGTGGATGGCACTGCGGTGCTGGTGGATGCCACTGCCTCCTCACCAGAACGCCTTCGTTTGGCGGGCCGAGTTTCTTCCTCCTCTGAGTCTGTTCGTGTTCCGCTACTGAGGACTGGCTAGTAATTTACAGAATCCGAAAAAGAGAGCTCCCCGTTGCTCTCGTCAGCCGTGGAAAGAATTTGGTATGCCTCCTCGGCGGAAAAGCTTTTTTTGGACATGGCTGCTGGCGGTTATGAGATTGCACAGGTGTGTGCTAAGCCTGCACTGATGAGGTGGCACTGATTGATGGCACAGATGGGCACTGATGAGGTGGCACAGATGGGCACTGAGGAAGCATCACAGATGTGCACTGATTGCACAGATTTACACTAATGAGGCAGCACAGGTGGGCACAGATATGCACTGATGTGGCACAGATGGGCACTGATAAGGCGGCACAGATGCGCACTGATGAGATGGCACAGATGCGCACTGATGGCACAAGTGGGCACTAGATAGATGTCACTGTGGGCACACTTCACTTTAATACTATCACAAATTTACTCACAGAAGCTCTCTCTCCTCACACGCTGTCTCTGTGTGAGGAGAGAGAGCCGGTAATGAGAGATGATCTCAATTGTTTACATTTCAGATCATCTCTCATTGGGGGCGGCGATCGCGCTGTAAACGGCCGCTGTGATTGGCCGTTTACAGCAATCTGTGATTGGCTGTGTCCAAGGGACACGGCCAACAAAGATTTTCCCCGAGGCGCGCTCATGAAAGCGCGCTGGGAACGAGGAAAGGGGACGACATCAATAGACGTTGTCCCGGTAATGTAGATCCACGCTGTTGCCGTCATTTGGCAATGGCCCGGATCTGAAGTGGTTAAGAAGTCTTACCCCCCTTTTTTTGTAAATGTACAGATAACCACTTATCTCATCATCTTCCCCTGAAGAAGAGGTTCCAATCCAATTAAAACCTCGAAACGCGTCGGGCTCTTTACATGTGCAGACCTTAGCCGCATAAGTTGGGGTGGTGTTTTTTGTGTATATCATTGTACTGTCAATCATGTTACCATTATTGTGATCATTATGTGTACTGTCAGGCATCCTTCTCTTTTTTACCAAAGTTTTTCATGTTTTTTCTGTCATGATTTTAAATATTTTGATAATAAAAATTACATATGTGATTTTGATATACATTTTGAGGACTCTTGCCTTACAAAGCCCCACTTAGAGGAAAACAATGGTCTAGTGTATAGGTTCACAGGGATGTGGGCAAGCAGTCTTCTTCCTTAAGGCTACCGTCACTACCCTCATTTAAATTTAATAAAATAAAACTATTTTTACATTTTATAGTCTAACTACTCGTGTGCCCCAAAGTCCAATTTCATTAGTTCCCATAATTTACACATATATATCATAGGGACGTTGGCACACCATTTTTAATAGTACCTACAGCGTCACCCTGTTTTCAGGTACATATCCATTTGTGATCTTTTTTGTAATCTAGTCTCATCAGACCAGAGCAACTCTGTTTTTGCTGAAAGTAATGGCTTTCTTCTGGCCACTCTGCCATAAAGCCCAACTCTATGTAGCGTACGGCTTATTGTCGTCCTATGTACAGATAATCCAGTCTCTGCTGTGGAACTCTGCAGCTCCTCCAGGGTTACCGTAGGTCTCTGTGCTGCCTCTCTGATTAATGCCCTCCTTGCCAGATCCATGAGTTTGTGTGTGCAGGCGTCTCCTGGCAGGTTTGCTGTTGTGCCATGTTCTTTCCATTTGGTTATGATAGATTTGATGGTGCTCCTAGGGATCAAAGATTTGGTTATTTTTTTATAACCTAACCCTGACTTGTACTTAACAACATTGTCCCTTACTTGTTTGGAGAGTTACTTGGTCTTCATGGCGATGTTTAGTTAGTGGTGCCTCTTGCTTAGGTGTTGCAGCCTCTGGGGCCTTTCAAAAAGGTATGTTTATGTAATGACAGATCATGTGACACTTAGATTGCACACAGGTGGACATCATTTCACTAATTATGTGACTTCTGAAGGTAATTGATTGCACCAGAGCTTTTTATGGGCTTCATAACAAAAGGAGGTGAATACATACACACATGCCAATTATTTTTTTATTTCTGAAAAACATTTTTATGTATATATTTTTCTAACTTTACTTCACCAAATTAGACCATTATGTTTTGATCCATCGCATATAATTCAGATTAAAAAAACAATGAATTAAAGGCTGTAATGTAACAAAATAGCCACTTCACGACCGCTCACTGTATATATACACGTCATTTTTTTAAAGATGGATATCTCGGTAACGGCAGCAGCTGCTGCCACAACCGAGATATCCATCTTTACAGCGAGCGGTTCTGTACACGATAATGGTGGTCTCAGCGGCGGGTTCGCCGCGAGATCACCGTTATCGGCAGCGGGAGAGGTGCCACCCCCCCCCTCCCGCCGCTCTCCCGCACCCTCCGCCGCTTACCGGAGCCGTCGGTAGCGGCGGAGGAGATCGGGACCTGTCACCGCTGAGGTACTGAGACGAGTGAGGCCAAGATGGCCCCCACCCGTCTCTATACCATGTGACGGCCGGAGCGATGTCATTACGACGGCTCCGCCCACTTCTCTTAAAGGCACAATTTTTTTTGTGTCATTTTTTTTAAACGACTTTTTTTTTTTTTTTTTTTTTTTTTTGCATTTTTGTCTAAATATGAGATCTGAGGACTTTTTGACCCCAGATCTCATATTTAAGAGGACCTGTCATGCTTTTTTCTATTACAAGGGATGTTTACATTCCTTGTAATAGGAATAAAAGTGATCCAAATTTTTTTTTTTTTAAAAACAGTGAAAAAATAAATAAAATAAAGTAAAATAAATAATAAAAAAAAAAAAAAAAAAATTTAAAGCGCCCTGTCCCGACGAGCTCGCGCACAGAAGCGAACGCATACGTGAGTAGCGCCCGCATATGAAAACGGTGGTCAAACCACACATGTGAGGTATCGCCGCGACCGGTATTGCGAGAGCAATAATTCTAGCCCTAGACCTCCTCTGTACCTCCAAACATGCAACCTGTAGAATTTTTTTAAACGTCGCCTATGGAGATTTTTAGGGGTAAAAGTTTGACGCTATTCCACGAGCGGGCGCAATTTTGAAGCGTGACATGTTGGGTATCAATTTACTTGGCATAACATTATCTTTCACAATATAAAAAAAAATTGGGCTAACTTTACTGTTGTCTTATTTTTTTATTCAAAAAAGTGATTTTTTTCCAAAAAAAAGTGCGCTTATAAGACCGCTGCACAAATACGGTGCAAAAAAAAGTATTGCAATGACCGCCATTTTATTCTCTAGGGTGTTAGAAAAAAAACAATATATAATGTTTGGGGGTTCTAAGTAATTTTCTAGCAAAAAAACCTGTTTTAAACATGTAAACACCTAAAATCCAAAACGAGGCTGGTCTTTAAGTGGATAGGTAAAAAGCCAAAAGGGAGTGAATACTTTTGTAAGGCACTGTGTGTGTATATGTATGTGTATATATATATATATATATATATATATATATATATATATATATATATATATATATATATATATATATATATACACACACACACACACACACACACACATACATACTAGCTCACAAAAGTTAGTACACCACGCACATTTTTGTAATATTTTATTATATCTTTTCATGTGACAACACTGAAGAAATGACAATTTGCTATAATGTAAACGTAATGAGCGTACAGCTTGTATAACAGTGTAAATTTGATGTCCCCTCAAAATAACTCAACACACAGCTATTAAAATCACTGGCAACAAAAGCGAGTACACCCCTAAGTGAAAATGTCCAAATTGGGCTCAAAGTGTCAATATTTTGTGTGGTCACCAGCACTGCCTTAACCCTCTTGGGAATGGAGTTCAACAGAGCTTCACAGGTTGCCACTGGAGTCCTTTTCCACTCCTCCATGAAGACATCACGGAGCTGGTGGATGTTAGAGACCTTGTGCTCCTCTACCTTTCGCTTGAGGATGCCCCACAGATGCTCAATAGGGTTTAGGTCTGGAGACATGCTTGGCCAGTCCATCACCTTTACCCTCAGCTTCTTTAGCAAGGCAATGGTCGTCCTGCAGGTGTGTTTGGGGTGGTTATGTTGCAAAACTGCCCTGTGGCCCTGTCTGAAGGGAGGGGATCATGCTCTGCTTCAGTATTTAGTATGTATGAGCAGCACTCATGCAGCCCCTGACCATGACACTTCCACCACCAATGCTTGACTGTACACAAGACACACTTGTCTTTGTACTCCTCACCTGGTTGCCACCACACACGCTTGACATCACCTGAATCAAATAAGTTTATCTTGGTCTCATCAGACCACAGGACATGGGTTCCAATAATCCATGTCCTTAGTCTGCTTGTCTTGAGCAAACTTTGTGGGCTTTCTTGTGCATCATCTTTAGAAGAAACCTCCCTCTGGGACAACAGCCATGCAGACCAATTTGATGCAGTGTGCGGCGTATGGTCTGTGCACTGACAGGCTGACCCCTAAACCCAACCTCTGTAGCAATGTTAGCAGCTCTCATATGTCTATTTCCCAAAGACAACCTCTGGATATGACGCTGAGCATGTGCACTCGACTTCTTTGGTCGACCATGGTGAGGCCTGTTCTGAGTGGAACCTGTTCTGTTAAACCACTGTATGGCCTATGCCACCGTGCTGCAGTTCAGTTTCAGGGTCTTGGCAATCTTCTTATAGCCTAGGCCATCTTTATGTAGAGCAACAATTCTTTTTTTAGATCCTCAGAGAGTTCTTTGCCATGAGGTGCCATGTTAAACTTCCAGTGACCAGTATGAGAGAGTGAGAGCGATAACACCAAATTTAACACACCTGCTCCGCATTCACACCTGAGACCTTGTAACACTAACGAGTCACAAGAAACCGGGGAGGGAAAATGGCTAATTGGGCCCAATTTGGACATTTCCACTTAGGGGTTTAGACATTAATGGCTGGCTGTTGAGTGATTTTGAGGGGACAGCAAATTTACACAGTTATACAAGCTGTACACTCACCACGTTACATTGTAGCAAAGTGTCATCACATGAAAAAAGACATAATAAAGTATTGACAAAAATGTAAGATAGATAGAGATATATATATCTAATGATTAACCACTTCAGCCCCAGAGGATTTGGCTGCTCAGCAACCAAAGCACTTTTTATAATTTGGCACTGCACTGCTTTAACTGGTAATTGTGCAGTCATGCAGTGCTGTACCCAAACAAATTTGCATTCCTTTCCCCACAAATAGAGCTTTCTTTTGATGGTATTTGATTGCCTCTGCGATTTTAATTTTTTGCAATATAAAAACGGAAAAAGACCGAAAATTTTGGGAAAAAAAAAATTATATTTTCTACTTTTTGTTATAAAAAAAATCTAATAAACTCAAATTTAGTCATACATTTAGGCCAAAATGTATTCAGCCACATGTCTTTGGTAAAAAAATGCCAATAAGCGTATATTTATTGGTTTGCGCAAAAGTTATAGCGTCTACAAACTAAGGTACATTTTCTGGAATTTACGCAGCTTTTAGTTTATGACTGCCTATTTCTTGAGGTGCTAAAATGGCAGGGCAGTACAACCCCCCCAAATAACCCCATGCTGGAAAGTAGACACCCCAAGGAAAATTGATGAGAGGCATGTTGAGCTCATTGAATACTTTTTTTTGACACAAGTGATTGAAAAATGACAAAAAAATATAAAAAATTACACAAAGTTGTCACTAAATGATATATTGCTCACACACTCAATATATGTGGAATTACACCCCAAATACATTCTGCTGCTTCTCCTGAGTATGGAGATACCTCATGTGTGAGACTTTTTGGATGCCTAGCCGCATACAGGACCCCGAAAACCAAGCACCGCTTTCACGAAGGGCATCAATTTTTGATTTCACTCCTCACTACCTATCACAGTTTCGAAGGCCATAAAATGCCAAGATAGCACAACCCCCCCCCAAATGACCCCATTTTGGAAAGTAGAGACCCCAAGCTATTTGCTGAGAGGCATGTTGAGTATTTTGCAGATTTCGTTTTTTGTAACAACGAAAATTGAAAAAAAGCCTTAGAAAGCCTGAAGGCGGTGCTTGGTTTTTGGGATCCTGTACATGGATAGGCTCCCAAAAAGTCTCACACGTGGTATCCCCATACTCAGGAGAAGCAGCATAATGTATTTTGGGGTGTAATTCCACATATAAACCATGCCATGTTTGAACAATATATCATTTAGTGATAACTGTGTTAAAAAAAAAAAAAAAAAAAAACAAAACTAATTTTCCCGAAAACTTGTGGCAAAATATCAAATATTCCATGGACACAACATGCCTCTCAGCAAAAAGCTTGAAGTAAGTGTCTTCTTTCCAAAATTAGGTCATTTGGGGGGGGGGGGGTTGTTGTGCCATCCTGAGATTTCAGGGCCTCTGAAACTGTGATAAGTAGTGAGGAAGGGAAATCACCATTTTACGCCCTTAGAAAGCCAGAAGGCAGCGACTGGTTTTCGGGGTCTGGTACACAGCTAGGCTTCCAGTCTCACACATGTGGTATCCGCGTAGTCAGGAGAAGCAGCAGAATGTATTTTGGGGTGTAATTTCACATATGCCCATGGCATGTTTGAGCAATATATCATTTAGTGACAAAAAGTTTGTAATTTACCGAAAATTGTGGCAAAATTTTAAATATTCCATGGACTCAACATGCCTATCAGCAAATAGCTTGGGGTGTCTACTTTCCAAAAGGTGGTCATTTGGGGGGGGGGGGGGGGGTTGATCTGTCCTGGCATTTTATGCACAACATTAGAAGCTTGTCACACATCACTCACTCTTCAACCACTTCAAGACAAAGCCCTAACACATATTTTTTTACATGAAAAAACATTTTTATTGCTAGAAAATAACCTTGAACCCCCAAACATTATATTTTTTTAAGCAAAGGCCCTACAGATTAAAATGGTGGGTGTTGCAACTTTTTTTTTTCCACACAGTATTTGTGCAGCGATTTTTCAAACACAATTTGGAAAAAAAAAAAAAAAAACACTTTTTCATTTTAGTGCACTAAAACACTATATTGCCGAAATGTTTGATGAAATAAAAAAGATGATCTTATGCCGAGTACATGGATACCAAACACGACATGCTTTAAAATTGCACACAAACGTGCAGCGGCAACAAACTACATCCATTTTTAAAAGCCTTTAAAATCTTTTACAGGTTACCACTTTAGATTTACAGAGGAAGTCTACTGCTAAAAATTATTGCCCTCGATCTGACCTTCGTGGTGATACCTCACATGCATGGTGCAATTGCTGTTTACATATGACACCAGACCGACGCTTGCATTAGCCTTTGCGTTTGAGCACGGGGGGACAGGGGTGCTTTTTTTTTTTTTTGCTTTTTTTTTTTTATTTATTTTGCTTTTTTTCTTTTATTTTTAAACTGTTCCTTTCATTTTTTTTAATCACTTTTAATGTTATCACAGGGAAGGTAAATGTCCCCTATAAAAGCAATAGGTAGTGATAGGTACTCTTTTTTGAACAAATTGGGGTCTATTAGACCCTAGATCTTTCCTCTGCCCTCAAAGCATCTGACCACACCAAGTTTGGTGTGATAAAATGCTTTCCCAATGGCGCCGTTTATATCCAGCGAAACCCAAGTCATGAAATGCTCGTAGCTTCCAGGTTCTTAGGCCATAGAGATGATTGGAGCCGTTCTGGTCTCCGATCAGCTCTATGGTCAGCTGGCTGGTCCTCATTGGGCCTTTGGGCTGTATGAAAAAAAAAAAAAGAGAAAAGAGATTGATCAGTGGGTATGCCCACCATTAGAATACTGCCCTTCATCCACCCACTTCTAAATGATGGGCATACATGTACCTTTTTTTTTTTTTTAACTGTGGTGGTGAAATCACCTCCTACAGTGCTGGAGTCACGGCTTTACGTATCGTGGGAGCAAACGCTGTTGCTGTCAGAATAAATAAACCTGTGCTGCAGCTGAATGCCGTACCTGCTAAGCAAATGATGGTTAACAATAAAACAAAGTAACATTACACAGTACAACAGTAAAACATACCATACCTGCAAAGCAAATACAATGAAACATAGTAAAAATAAAACATTACAGTTCTAAAATACAGTAACAGAGCGAATAGAGCGGACAATAGAGAGTGAACATAAGAGAATAATAAAGAGAAGAAAAATAAAACCACAACTATTTTTGGCTTTTTTATTTTTGTGTGTGTGTTTTTTGTGAGTGTGTTTTTTGTGAGTGTGTGTTTTTTGTGTGTGTGTGTTTTTTGTGTGTGTGTGTTTTTTGTGTGTGTGTTTTTTGTGTGTGTGTGTTTTTTGTGTGTGTGTGTTTTTTGTGTGTGTGTGTTTTTTGTGTGTGTGTGTTTTTTGTGTGTGTGTGTGTTTTTTGTGTGCGTGTGTTTTTTGTGTGTGTGTGTTTTTTGTGTGTGTGTGTTTTTTGTGTGTGTGTGTTTTTTGTGTGTGTGTGTTTTTTTTCCACCTTTATATAAACTGTAAACATTCCAGATTAGGGTCTCAAAATGTGATGGGCCATCTCATCTTTCGAGACCCTGTGTAAGTGTGTCTAGGACTGTGCAATGCTATACCCTACGCTAATACTCCACTAGTGTGTGCTTTCTACAGACACAACATCTTCTTTGGGTAGGGGTACCAGGGCAGACATGCGGAAAATGCCCCTTATGCAGCCGGCTCACTGCATTTGGATTGGGAAGTTTGGCCACAGCACCGTCTGGAAACAGAAGGGCTGTGATGATCTCTTCCTGGAATTTAGGGAAGGATCCAGTTCGTCCTGAAGTATTGTATAGCACATAAGCATTCCCAGCCAATTGGAATAAGTATACAGGTTGTTGGGAAGGGAAGACAGAATGAAAACATTCTTATTATCCCTCCACTTCACAGTGAGCCAATTATTACATCTCAAGCAGGCTCTCTCCCCCAGCCTAAGACGGGAATCTACAAGCCGCTGGGGTAAGCCCCAGCGATTAGATCGCACGGTGCCACATGCGCCAATTCCATGATCAAACAAGTGACTAAAAAGTGGCAAGCTTGTGTAATAACTGTCCCCATACAAGTGGTACCCCTTTCTGAATAAGGGCGACACCAAGTCCCGCACAATCTTACCAGCGCTCCCTATGTAGTCTGGGCAATTCTCCGGCTCTACGCAACTATCTCTTCCCTCGTAAATCATAAAACTATATGTATAGTCTGTTGCCCTGACGCAGAGCTTATACATCTTGACCCCATATCTGGTACACTTGCTAGGAAGATACTGTTTGAATGACAAGTAGCCAGAAAACTTTATCAGGGACTTAACGCAGACAACTTGATCAGTAGTAAACAAGGCTGCAAACTGCTAGTTAAAGTGGTTTACGAGGGGCCGGAATTTGTAGAGCCGATCGTATTCAGGGTCACCCCAAGGACGACAGAGTTCATTGTCATTGAAATGCATGAACCGCAAGATCTGCTCGTATTGTATCGTGTCCTGGTCATGGAGGCAGAGAACAAGGGCATATGGTGAATTGGGTCAGTGGACCAATATGACCACAACTCACTTTTTTAGTTATGTCCGTGAGGAGGGATAGGCCCAGGAAGGTCTTAAATTCAGAGACTGTAATAGGTTTCCAATCTCTGGCAAGGGTCAACTAGGGATTAGGATTAGGGACAACTAGGGATTAGCGGCAATGAATTGACCAGCATACAAATTGCTTTGGTCCACAAAAGATCTATAGAGATCTTCCGTGAAAAACAGCGAATAAAAATAAGGCGACGTAAAAATAGGATTTTTATTACAGCTTACCTGTAAAATCCTTTTCTTGGAGTACATCCCAGGACACAGAGCCTTAATTACTTACTTAATGGGTTAAAGGTTACCTTCAGGTGTTGACACTGGTAAACCCAATCAAGGAAGTTTACTCCCTATATAACCCCTCCTCCTTCCAGGAGCACATCAGTTTTTGTTTCAAAGCAATATACTTAAATCCCAAAAGAGGGGCGGGACCTCTGTGTCCTATGATGTACTCCAAGAAAAGGATTTTACAGGTAAGCTGTAATAAAAATCCTATTTTCTTTATCGTACATCATGGGACACAGAGCCTTAAGAAATTACTTAATGGGACGTCCCATAGCAATGCTACTTGAGGGGAGGGAGAGACAACCCGCAGGGTACCCACAGACTTGAGGATTTATACTGCTGCCTGCAGCACACTGCGCCCAAAGATGATATCCTCATACCTCCTTACATTCACCTGATAAAATCTTGTGAATGTATGCACTGAAGACCAAGTTGCGGCCTTACAGATCTGAGCCATGGAGGCCTGCTGACGCACTGCCCAAGAAGCACTAACCGCCCTGGTAGAGTGCGCCTTAACTTGAAACAGGGGAAGTTTACCCCTTAAATTATAAGTCTGAATTATCGCTTGCCAAATCCACTTAGCGACAGTGGATTTCGACTCTGCCTGTCCTTTCTTAGGACCCTCTGGCAGAATAAATAAGACATCAGTCGTACGAATCTGAGCAGTTGCCTTAAAATAGATTTTCACTGCTCTCACCACATTAAGACAGTGTAGTGACTCTTCTTCCCTGGAAAATGGTTTTTGGAAAAAACAATGGCAGGACAATATCTTGGTTCAGGCGAAACCTGAAACCACTTTTCATAAAAAAAAGTCTGGACAAGGGCGTAACACCACTCTGTCCCCATGACAAATCAAATATGGCTCTTTACAAGAAAGAGCAGCCTCCTTGCTGAGGATATAGCAACCAAAAATACCAACTTCCTTGTCAGAAGGACAGGGGAATATGTTGTATTGGTTCAAATGACTGTTTTTTGTAACACAGACAAAACCAAGTTCAAGTCCCAAGGGTTCAAGGGAGGTTTGACGGGTGGAATAAGCCACGTCACCCCTTGCATAAAACCCCGGACTAAGAATGAGTAGCAAGTAGTCTTTTGAAATAAGACCGATAAAGCTCAGACTTTGTCTTTAATAGTACTCAAGGCCAATTTCATTTCTACCCCTAATTGTAAAAAGGCAAGAATTCTGCCTATGATATATCTCCGAGGGTGCCAACCCTTGGATTCACACCAGGAAACATAAGCCCTCCAGACTCTGTAATATATAGTTCTGGACGCTGGCTTCCTTGCATTAATCAGGGTAGAGATAACTGACCCGGAAAGCCCAGTTTCTTCAGAATGTGGGTTTCAATAGCCAACCTGTTAAATTTAGAGACCGTAAGGTGGGATGGAATATCGGTCCCTGTGAGAGCAGATCTGGACGTAGTAGGAGGGACCATCGGCCCTTTCACTGCCATCTTTATGATTTCTACATACCATGACCTTCTGGGCCATGCTGGTGCCACTATAATTACCGGCTTTCTTTCCAGCTTGATCCTGCAAAGACGTTGAGGCAGCAACTGAATGGGGGGGAATGCATAGATCAGTGAGAACTGATCACTGATCCCATGGGGTCACCAACGCATCCGTTTCGCATGCGAATGGATTCCTTGTTCTGGCCACAAAGTTGACTAACTTCATGTTGAACCTGGACACTAGAAGATGATCTACATCCGGAGTCCCCCATCTTTAGCAAACAGCCCGAAATATGTTGGGGTGAAGAGACCATTTCACTGGGAATAACTGCTGGCGACTCAAGTAGTCCGCCTGCCAACTCTCTACTCTCAGAATGAAGACTGCCAATAGGCACAGAACATTCCTTTCTGGCCAAGTTAGAATATGGTTCACCTTTCTCTGTGCTGAGAGACTTTCGGTGCCCCCTTGGTGATTGATATAGGCCACAGCTGTGGCATTGCCAGATTGAATCCTGACAGGACAATCACGTAACCTGAAAGTCCAGGCCTTTAGACCTTCAGACGTACTGCCCGAATCTCTAGGATATTGATGGGCAAGGTTCTTTCAGTTCTTGACAACTGTCCCTGGACACTCTTGGGGACAGCTGTATTGGTAAGTCTAAAGCTTGAATTGTTTTGTTCCAAGCAGACAGGATACTGTTTTGCAACAGTCTTGAATGAAACTGGGCATAGGGAACTGCTTCGAATGAAGCCACCATGGTTCCTAGTAACCTCATGCAAAGGTGAATGGCGGGATCGCCATTTAACCTGACCATCCGCACCAGCTCTTTTATGGAGTTGATCTTTGCCTGAGGCAAGAACACCCTTTTCTGCGCTGTGTCTATGATCAGACCCAGGTACTTCAGCCTTTTTAGCGGTATTACGGAAGATTTCCCTAGGTTGAGAATCCAACCCAAACTTTTCAGATAGTTGGTTTTAGTGCGTACACTTTGCTCCAAACGAGCCACCGACCGATTAGCAATAGATCAACTCACCTAAGTATGCTACGACTGTTATGCCCTGTGCCCTTAACCTGGCTAGAGGTGGGGCCAGCACTTGTGAACAACTGGGGTGCTGCGGCTAGCCCAAAGGGCAGAGCTACAAATTGAAAATGCTGCTGTTCTAACTCGAACCGCAGAAACCTTTGATGAGCGGGAAATATAGGGACATGCAAATATGCATCCCTGATGTCGATTGATGCCAGAAGTTCTTCTCCTAGAAGGATAGAAACTACTGACCTGATCGTCTCCATGCGAAAGGAGCGGATCTTCAGGAACGGATCTGAATGAGCACTCCTTGAGATATTAATCGGTCTAGTGCCTGAAACAGAGATAGTCTTTTCTCTGGATCTTTGAGAACACTTGACCTCAGGAAGCGAGACGGTGGAAAGTCCCGAAATTTCAGATTGTACCCCAGCGTTACCATGGAGATGACCCATCTGTCCTGAATTTCTTCTTTTCAGACCTCTGAAAACTGCAGAAGTCTTCCCCCCAACTTGGTGAGGGGGGTTGCCTCTTCATAATGAGGCTTAGGATTCTGGCTTGCAGGTTTCTGACCCCAGGACTTCTTTTGAGCCTGGGTCTGACTCTGAGATCTTCCTCTAGATTGTGACGGCAGAGGCCATTGCCCCTGCCTAGAGGAGGAAGCCCTTGGCATAGGGGAAAGAGCCCGTTTAAATGAAGGGTGTTTATACTTTCTTTTGACTGGCAAAAGAATACTTTTCCCACTAGAAATTGTTTGGATATATTTGTCCAAGTTTTCTCCAAATAGTCGCTCCCCATGAAAAGGGAGCCCAGTTAGGAGGTCTTTACATGGTGCTTCAGCTGACCAAATTTTTTAACCACAGGATTCTACGCAGATGGACAAGCATAAGCATAAGGCGGGATGCCTGGTGAATAGAATCTTCAATAGCATCTATGGCAAAGCATAATGCCTTTGGTAGTTCAGCCAAATGCCGAGCCTGTTGTGCAGGGTTTCATTTCAATCTGCATGGGTTGTTTTATAAGGTGGTCATTTACAATCACTTTAAAGTTTCATAAACAATTGTGCAAGGTTTTAATTTAATGACTTTACACTTTATTCACCCCACAGCTAGGGGAACACTGAGCCATATTTCATATAAAAAATCATTACAGCCCTAAACCATACCGTTTAAAACATAACTTTAGTAATTGCTTAATGGACAGACATTTATGCAAAGAATGTTTTTCTACATTTGTCTAGAGTTCATCAACAATGATCAAATGTATGTCTCTTACCAGCTGTTCCCCTGAGAGCACTTCCAGCAGTCGAATGAGCATCCTTCCATCTCTCAGGTCATTATACAGATCAGAAATTCTACACGTGACCCGAGCAAGGTGGGAATTTACCCATTTTGTAAAGGTTTTCTTTTGGACAGCTTCACGCTCATCTGCAGAAACACAGATTGAAATACACATTAAAGAGGCAAAAATATGGGAAAAAAAAAAGGACAACTACTAGCAAAGTGCTTAATTGTAGCTATAAGTTGGTTATATAAAAAAGGCTCATTAATTACAATTGGACACGGGAACAAGATTACAAGAAAGAATGTGAGAAGCAATTCAGTAGCTTAGCATATCAAAGCCGAAGAACACAAATACAGGAAAGATAGAAATTTGCTTTTGAGCACCAACAGAACCAAAATATTAACCACAGGCAGAGTGGATAAAAATCAATCATTTTTAAAAAAAGAAAAATATATATATTTTAATAAAATGCTATCTAAAGATAGTTTTCTATTTAAGATACATTAATAATTTAGTTTATTCAGCATGAAATGGAGCTTAGTCATGTAGCATGAGGCTGTATAATCTGCAATATTTCGATTTTTGGTAAAATCATTCAATTAATCCAAAATGCTGCTAGCTAAGATAACATGCAGTGCATTGATGCAGTCACACAATTTCACAGTAACCATGAGATAAAACAAAGTTCAGGACTATTCCTTTATCCAGTTTTGCAAAGCTATGTACACTACAAACTGTATAATTGAATCGGTACTGATATCGCCGTTTTACTAACCTGGCACCTTATTATCCACTTACCAACCCGGCCAATTCCGACACTTCGCTCCTACATGTAAAAATCATAATTTTTTGCTAGAAAATTACACAGAACCATCAAACACATTTTTTTTAGCAGAGACCCTAGAGAATACAATGGCGGCCATTGCAACTTTTTATATCGCACGGTAGTTGCGCAGCAATTTTTCAAATGCGTTTTTTTTTTTAAAAGAAAACAGTTTCCTGCTTTAAAAAAAAAACAAAAAACAGTAAAGTTAGCCCAATTTTTTGTATAATGTGAAAGATGAAGTTGCACTGACTAAATAGAAACCTAACACGTCAGGCTTCAAAATTGCACACACTAGTGGAATGGCGCCAAACTTCGGTACTTATAAATTCCCATAGGCGATGCTTTAAAAAATTTTACTGGTTACATGTTTTGAGTTACAGAGGAGGTCTAGGGCTAGAATTATTGCCCTTGCTTTAACGTTCGCGGCGACACCTTACATGTGTGGTTTCAACACTGTTTTCATATGTGGGCGGGACTTACATATGCGCTCACTTATGTGTAAAAGCACACGGGGACAGGGGCACTTTAAAATTTTTATTTTTTATTGTTAATTTTACTTAAGAAATTTTAATTTGACACTTAAAAAAAAGAAATGATCACTTTTATTCCTATTACAAGGAACGTAAACATCCCTTGTAATAGGAATATGGCATGATCAGACCTCTTTACAGTGAGATATGGGGTCAATAAGACCCCACATCTCACCTCTAGGCTGGGAAGCAAAAAAAAAAAAAAAAACGATCACGGCTTCCCAGCCGATGCGGCGCCATTTTTTTTAATGCAGAGGCCGGAAGCGATATCATAACATCGCTCCCGGCCTCCGACAATCAGAGAGACTCCAGCAACCAACTGGTCTGCTGGAAATCTCTATGGTGGACATACGGGGCCTGCGGATCCGTTCTCCGACTCACCCGCCGCTATGATCGTTCTTATAGTGTAGGGAATCGCCGGCTGAAAACGGCAATATCTGAATGATGCCTCTAGCTGCTGGCATCATTCAGATATACCTCCACAAACCCAGGACGTCCTAGGACGTCCCATGGTCGGCAAGTGGTTATTCTACATAGGACACCTTCATTTTGTTTGCAAATATTAAAGATTCTAGCTACCAGCGAGAATAAGTCCTTACATTTAAAGAACACCTGTCATTTCAGATCCATCGTGGCAGCTCCTGTTAGCAGGCATCTACTCACCTGCTGCCGCCACGTCCTTCACCTTGTGTCACTGCCGCATCACAAGCCGCCCCAGTAAAGTGAATCCAAAGAAAAAGGGGAGTTGGGACTTTAGATGGAGCAGATGAGTAGTGAGGCGGATGACAATAAAAATGTTTATTAGATGGCAAATGTCCGAAGACATAGTACATTTCAATATATACAAAACTTATACTAAAAATCGTTCTTTATATATATATATATATATATATATATATTCCTTAGGAATGTCTGCTGCATCTGCTCCTGACGAGTGGGAACACCCACAAAACGCGTAGAGCTTTACTCGATGCTGCAGTTACATCCCATACGGATTAATATTTATCTATTTACTACCATTATATTTTATGATGATTTTATACCATTTGGTGGACACGTATACACCATGTGGGTGCTTGTGCTGGTGTTAGGTGGCTACCATTGGCACATATATGCCATATTTATATATACATCTATTATTCTGATCATGTGTTGTCATGTATGTACTTCCATACTCGCCATACTCAGCCCTTGTGCATGCTTCTTGTATATATTGAAATGTACTATGTCTTCGGACTTTTGCCATCTAATAAACATTTTTATTGTCATCCGCCTCCACTACTCATCTGCTTCATCTAAAGTCCCAACTCCCCTTTTTCTTTGTATCCAGTATCGGGATGGAGGCACCTGAGGGTGCTTCATGTAAAGTCCCAATTCCCCTCCAATATTTACAGTAAAGTGAATCGGACTGTCGGTGAGTCAACAGTGGGTCAGCGTAGGAGCGGCTGCGGGACAGAGACGACCATTGCTCTTTAAAAATTATGATAAAATCGAGTTGATTTAAATGAAATCCACCCTGACCACAGGTGACCAAAAAGGAATCTGTTTACACTACAAATAAGCAATTAACCACTTGCTGACCAAGATATATTTTATATATATACATATACACACATACATACACACAAATATACATACATATAAATGGACATATATATAGGTCACCGGCGAAAAATGTAAAATTAAAGCAAACTTATATAATACCTCAAAAATCAATATCGAAAGAATATAAAATGAGTTGCTGCAATAAAAAAAAAAACACCAAATAGGTGAAAAAAATATGAAAATTGTTAATATGTTTTGAATGCGTTACTCTAATTTGAATACACCACTCTCTTAAAAATCATACCTGTACAAACATTTATAACCTAAAACCATATATCACATGCAATGGTACCTAATTATCTAACCGATTAAATGTGTACAAAATTGGTATATAACATTGATAATCAAACTATAATGTCCAAATTCTTGTGCAAATGTGCAGTATGCGATAGTTGCAAAGGTTTCTGTGAAGGCCTTCCTTTAAATTTATCATCCGTGACTCTTCGGGACAATTCCACCACTTTTGTGACAATACCACCACCACATGGATTAGCCACTCACCACATGGCAATATAAATGCGCCTTTGGTTCATTCAGTAGGGATAACCACTCCACCTGTAACGTTTGATACATTTAAAGGAAGGCCTTCACAGAAACCTTTGCAACTATTGCATACTGCACATTTGCACAAGAATTTGGACATTATAGTTTGATTATCAATGTTATATACCAATTTTGTACACATTTAAATCGGTTGGATAATTAGGTACCATTGCATGTGATATATGGTTTTAGGTTATAAATGTTTGCACAGGTATGATTTTTAAGAGAGTGGTATATTCAAAATTAGAGTAGCGCATTCAACACATATTCAAATTTTTCATATTTTTTTCCCCTATTGGTGTTTTTTTTGATTGCAGGAACTCATTTTATATTCTTTCGATATTGATTTTTGAGGCATTATATAAGTTTCCTTTAATTTTACATTTTGCGCCGGTGACATATATATGTCCATTTGTATTATATTTACCGTAGGTAAAACACTTCACTGGCAGCATCAGAATGGAAGTCTTCTCATTTCTAGCTAATCGCAATATGGATCTGGGAGAACTTTTTGAAAATTATGACACCACCACTGTAATAAATCTGGAAAAAAGTTTTAAACACCTCAAAAATGCAATGGACAAGCAAATAAGGGTATGGTGGGATATCAGCACATTGGAACAGTATAGAGATGCAAAAATAACACCTAGGAGACTTAGATAGGATTTAGGCCCTAATGATGGTATGACAGATGAGGATCTATCAAGGGCATGGTTCAATTTTTTCAATGGTTGTGAAAACAAATTGCTTGACACTATCATTGAGAGAAGGAAAATCAAATTAAAAAGAATAGAGATTAATATTAACTAGAAAAGGTACAATTTCTGGGGAAATTGTGAAAAGTGTTCTTGCCTCTACAACTGGAGTGGGCGGAATAACTGGATGGAGTGGCTTGAGTAACTGTGAAAAGTGTTAAAAAGCTTAATATTTTAAAAAGTATAAATAGTAGTAAAAAAGTTGAAGTCCCATCATTAGCTGAAAGAGCTGAACATTTTTTTCAAAAGTTTTTTTTTTCAAAAATGAATTTTTTTTTTTCAAAAATATTTTTTTTTTATGGGGCGGTCATAAGGTTTTGGCTGATCATGGGGTTGTCAGCTTTTGTCACCTCCCACTCTAGTTTTGAACATTTCGCCATTCATTCCTATGGGACCAATTTTGTCGCAAAAACGACGATATTTCGTGAACCATTCGGCGAAACATTCCAGAAAGTAATAGCACACCAATTAAATGACATTGATTCCGGATTCATACTGGTATATTTCAGCTTTTCACAAAGTTCCACAAGGTAATAGCACACCAATTAAATGACATTGAACATTTCACCATTCATTCCTATGGGACCAATATTGCCGCAAAAACGACGATATTTCGTGAACCATTCGGCGAAAAAAGTTCCACAAAGTAATAGCACACCAATTAAATGACATTGAACATTTCGTCATTCATTCCTATGGGACCAATTTCGCCGCAAAAACTACGATATTTCGTGAACCATTCGGTGAAACGTTCCACAAAGTAATAGCACACCAATCGGGAACAATCCGCACGTTTCGGTATATTACTTGTCTCTGTAGTGTAAAAACAGTGGGAGGAGTCTACAAGCATTATCAAGTCTAGCAGATGAAGTCACATGCATTTGGGGTGTCTCAGCATCTTGCGTTTACAACCACTGTTTCCTAGCAACGCTCATGCCCTGTTTATGCTTCACAAATACTGCTCCATACACAGTACACAGGACCATGATAGATGTAGTAACTATGCAGTAATTCAAATGGCCGTATTTTAAAAACTATAAATCCTACAGCGAAGATCTTTATATTGTGAGAATCAGAAGACCCAGACCTAGATTTTGATGTATAGTATGTCTCTGAAATATTAAAAATGGAGGCACGGTCACAGTTTAGAAATTGCCCTTCAAATTTGAAGGGGCTAGAGTGTAGTTTCAATGAATGTCAATGGACGGCGTGAGTTGCAAACAAATGGTCATATTGTGAAAACTATCAGGACTATGGCTTAGCCGTGGACATGTTTAGTGGCAGCAGGGATAGCTGAACGTTTTGATATAAGATTTGTGTAGGTGGGCTTGAAAATGAGGGAGTGGCGGCAGTTTAGAAATCATGTCCTGATTTTTCAGCTTTTGTCACCTCCCACTCTAGTTTCCCCATTCATTCCTATGGGACCAATTTTGCCGCAAAAATGATGATATTTTGTGAACCATTTGGCGAAACGTTCCACAAAGTAATAGCACACCATTCGGGAACAATCCGCACGTTTCGGTATATTACTTGTCTATGTAGTGTAAAAACTGTGGGAGGAGTTAGGGTGGTAAATTTGGCTATAATAATAAGAATAATATATATGTGAGATAACAGTAAGTGGTCTTGCTATGCAAGAACACTTAATAATATATGTGTGAGATAACAGTAAGTGGTCTTGCTATGCAAGAACACTTAATAATATATATGTGAGATAACAGTAAGTGGTCTTGCTATGCAAGAACACTTAATAAGAATAAGAAGAATAAGAATAACTAGAAAATGCATTTCTTGGGGAAAATGCGTGGGAATGCTGAATAGCTAAATTGCTAAAACGGCCGCCATCAAAACTGCCCCATCATACTGCCATCAAAACTGCCCCATCAGAATTGCCCCATCAAAATTGTCCCCATTAAAACTGCCCCATCATATTGCCAACATCAAAACTGCCCCATCAGAATTGCTCCATCAAAATTGTCCCATCATATTGCCACCATCAGAATTGCCCCATCAGAATTGCCCCATCATATTACCACCATCAAAACTGCCCCATCATATTGCCACCATCAAAACTGCCCCCATTAGAACTGCCCCATCAGAATTGCCCCATCAAAACTAAAAGTATTTTTTTTTTCAAAAGTATTTTTTTCTTTTTTAAAGTAATTTTTTTTTTCAAAAATATATATATATATTTATTATTTTTCAAAAATATATTATTTTTTTTTTCAAAAATAATTGATGAATAGCTAAATTGCTAAAACGGCTGCCATCAAAACTGCCCCATCATACTGCCATCAAAACTGCCCCATCAGAATTGCCCCATCAAAATTGTCCCCATTAAAACTACCCCATCATATTTCCACCATCAAAACTGCCCCATCAGAATTGCTCCATCAAAATTGTCCCATCATATTGCCACCATCAAAACTGCCCCATCAGAATTGTTCCATCAAAATTGTCCCATCATATTACCACCATCAAAACTGCCCCATCATATTGCCACCATCAAAACTGCCCCCATCATATTGCCATCAAAACTGCCCCATTAGAATTGCCCCATCAAAATTGTCCCCATCAAAACTGCCCCATCAGAATTGCCCCATCAAACCTAAAAGTATTTTTTTTTTTTTAAATATTTTTTTTTTTTCAAAAATGATTTTTTTTTTTTTTTTCAAAAATATTTTTTTTTTGTCAAAAATAATTGCTGAATAGCTAAATTGCTAAAACGGCCGCCATCAAAATTGCCCCATCATACTGCCATCAACACTGCCCCATCAGAATTGTTCCATCAAAATTGCCCCATCAAAATTGCCCCATCAAAATTGCCCCATCAAAATTGCCCCATCATATTGCCACCATCAAAACTGCCCCGTCAAAACTGCCCCGTCAAAACTGCCCCGTCAAAACTGCCCCGTCAAAACTGCCCCGTCAAAACTGCCCCGTCAAAACTGCCCCGTCAAAACTGCCCCGTCAAAACTGCCCCGTCAAAACTGCCCCGTCAAAACTGCCCCGTCATATTGCCACCATCAAAACTGCCCCCATCAAAACTGCCCCCATCAAAACTGCCCCATCATATTGCCACCTTTAAAACTGCTCCATAAAAATTGTCCCCATCAAAACTGCCCCATCATATTGCCACCATCAAAACTGCCCCATCAGAATTGCCCCATCAAAACTGCCCCATCATACTGCCACCATCAAAACTGCCCCATCAGAATTACCCCATCAAAACTGCCCCATCATATTCCTCTATTATAAATCAGTACATGGTGTGTCTGTCCCCTCCCCCGGGCTCTGTAATCAAAGCTGAGATGCTCCAGCCACCTCCCCCCTGTGTATAACAGAAGCTTTGGTAACCATGGCAACAAAACACAGTACACTCTGATTAATGGCTAAAATTTCCTGAAATGACCTCTAAACAAAAAGCTTTTTCTCAAAAACTGTAAAAGATATCAAACTGAAAAGATATAGCCAGATAGCTGAATATTTTGTGAACATTTTAAAGTTTGTTTGGTGTCTGTAGGTGAAAGTATGAAGGAGCTGAAACTTTTGGGAGCGGAAGAAGAATTTAAGGATTTCAAGCATGCTCCCATAGACTTCAATGTTAAAAAAAAGTGACAAAAAGCTTAATATTTTAAAAAGTATAAATGGTAGAAAAAAAAAGTTGAAAAAGAGCACACCTCAGCTAAAAGAGACGAACATTTTGATAGCTGAATGGTTTTAATAGCTGAAAGTATGCAGAAGTTACGCAGAACCAAAAAACGTACGGAATAAGAAGAAAAATAATAAAAAAACGAATAACAATAGTGGGACTGCTAAAGCATTCCCACTAATAATATATATGTGAGGTAACAGTAAGTGGTCTTGCTATGCAAGAACACTTAAATATATATGTGAGATAACAGTAAGTGGTCTTGCTATGCAAGAACACTTAACTAGAAAAGGTACAATTTCTGGGGAAATTGTGAAAAGTGTTCTTGCCTCTACAACTGGAGTGGGCGGAGTAACTGGATGGAGTGGCTTGAGTAACTGTGAAAAGTGTTAAAAAGCTTAATATTTTAAAAAGTATAAATAGTAGTAAAAAAGTTGAAGTCCCATCATTAGCTGAAAGAGCTGAACATTTTTTTCAAAAGTTTTTTTTTTTTCAAAAATGATTTTTTTTTTCAAAAGTGATTTTTTTTTTTTTCAAAAATATATTTTTTTTCATGGGGCGGTCATAATGTTTTGGCTGATCATGGGGTTGTCAGCTTTTGTCACCTCCCACTCTAGTTTTGAACATTTCGCCATTCATTCCTATGTGACCAATTTCACCGCAAAAACGACGATATTTCCTGAACCATTCGGCGAAACGTTCAACAAAGTAATAGCAAACCAATTAAATGACATTGAGGCCGGATTCACACTGGTATATTTCAGCTTTTCACAAAGTTCCACAAGGTAATAGCGCACCAATTAAATGACATTGAACATTTCGCCATTCATTACTATGGGACCAATTTCGCCGCAATAACGACGATATTTCGTGGACCATTCGGCGAAACGTTCCACAAAGTAATAGCACACCAATCGGGAACAATCCGCATGTTTCAGTATATTACTTGTCTCTGTAGTGTCAAAACTGTGGGAGGAGTCTACAAGCATTATCAAGTCCAGCAGATGAAGTCACATGCATTTGGGGTGTCTCAGCATCTTGTGTTTACAACCACTGTTTCCTAGCAACGCTCATGCCCTGTTTATGCTTCACAAATACTGCTCAATACACAATAGACAGGATAATGAAAGATTTAACAACTGTGCAGTAATTCAAATGGCCGTATTTTAAAAACTATGAATCCTACAGCGAAGATCTTTATATTGTGAGAATCACAAGACCCAGACCTAGATTTTGATGTATAGTATGTCTCTGAAATATTAAAAATGAAGGCACAGTCGCAGTTTAGAAATTGCCCTTCAAATTTGGAGGGGGCTAGAGTGTAGTTTCAATGAATGTCAATGGACGGCGTGAGTTGCAAACAAATGGTCATATTGTGAAAACTATCAGGACTATGGCTTAGCCGTGGACATGTTTAGTGGCAGCAGGGATAGCTGAACGTTTTGATATAAGATTTGTGTAGGTGGGCTTGAAAATGAGGGAGTGGCGGCAGTTTAGAAATCATGTTCTGATTTTCCAGCTTTTGTCATCTCCCACTCTAGTTTCCCCATTCATTCCTATGGGACCAATTTCGCCGCAAAAACGACGATATTTCGTGAACCATTCGGCAAAACGTTCCACAAAGTAATAGCACACCATTCGGGAACAATCCGCACGTTTCGGTATATTACTTGTCTATGTAGTGTAAAAACTGTGGGAGGAGTTAGGGTGGTAAATTTGGCTATAATAATAAGAATAATATATATGTGAGATAACAGTAAGTGGTCTTGCTATGCAAGAACACTTAACTAGAAAAGGTACAATTTCTGGGGAAATTGTGAAAAGTGTTCTTGCCTCTACAACTGGAGTGGGCGGAGTAACTGGGTGGAGTGGCTTAAGTAACTATTTTAAAAAATATCAATAGTAGTAAAAAAGTTGAAGAAGTCCCATAATTAGCTGAAAGAGCTGAACATTTTTTTCAAAAATGAATTTTATTTTTTTTTCAAAAATGATTTTTTTTTCAAAAATGATTTTTTTTTCAAAAATGAATTTTTTTTCAAAAATTGTTTTGTTTTTTAAATGATTTTTTTTCAAAATTTTTTTTTTTTAATATTTTTTTTCTTTAAATGAATTTAATTTTTTTTCAAAAATGATTTTTTTTTTTTTCAAAAATATATATATTTTTTTATTAGGTGGTCATAATGTTTTTTCTGATCATGGGGGTGGTCATAATGTTTTGGCTGATCATGGGGTTGTCAGCTTTTGTCACCTCCCACTCTAGTTTTGAACATTTCGCCATTCATTCCTATGGGACCAATTTCGTCGCAAAAACGACGATATTTCGTGAACCATTCGGTGAAACGTTCCACAAAGTAATAGCACACCAATCGGTAACAATCCGCCCCTTGGTATATTACTGTCTATGTAGTTTAAAAGCTGTGGGAGGAGTTAGGGTGGTATGATCATGGGGTTGTCAGCTTTTGTCACCTCCCACTCTAGTTTTGAACATTTCGCCATTCATTCCTATGGGACCAATTTCACCGCAAAAACGACGATATTTCGTGGACCATTCGGCGAAACATTCCACAAAGTAACAGCACACCAATCAGGAACAATCCGCACGTTTCGGTATATTACTTGTCTCTGTAGTGTAAAAACTGTGGGAGGAGTCTACAAGCATTATCAAGTCTAGCAGATGAAGTCACATGCATTTGGGGTGTCTCAGCATCTTGTGTTTACAACCACTGTTTCCTAGCAACGCTCATGCCCTGTTTATGCTTCACAAATACTGCTCAATACACAATAGACAGGATAATGATAGATTTAACAACTGTGCAGTAATTCAAATGGCCATATTTTAAAAACTATAAATCCTACAGCGAAGATCTTTATATTGTGAGAATCACAAGACCCAGACCTAGATTTTGATCTATAGTATGTCTCTGAAATATTAAAAATGGAGGCACAGTCGCAGTTTAGAAATTGCCCTTCAAATTTGAAGGGGCTAGAGTGTAGTTTCAATGAATGTCAATGGACGGCGTGAGTTGCAAACAAATGGTCATATTGTGAAAACTATCAGGAATATGGCTTATCCGTGGACATGTTTAGTGGCAGCAGGGATAGCTGAACGTTTTGATATAAGATTTGTGTAGGTGGGCTTGAAAATGAGGGAGTGGCGGCAGTTTAGAAATCATGTTCTGATTTTTCAGCTTTTGTCACCTCCCACTCTAGCTTCCCCATTCATTCCTATGGGACCAATTTCGCCGCAAAAACGACGATATTTCGTGAACCATTCGGCGAAACTTTCCACAAAATAATAGCACACCATTCGGCAACAATCCGCACGTTTCGGTATATTACTTGTCTATGTAGTGTAAAAATTGTGGGAGGAGTTAGGGTGGTAAATTTGGCTATAATAATAAGAATAAGAACTAGAAAAGGTACAATTTCTGGGGAAATTGTGAAAGTGTTCTTGCCTCTACAACTGGAGTGGGCGGAGTAACTGGGTGGGGTGGAGTGGCTTGAGTAACTGTGAAAAGTGTTAAAAAGCTTAATATTTTAAAAAGTATAAATAGTAGTAAAAAAGTTCCATCATTCGCTGAAAGAGCTGAACATTTTTTTCAAAAGTAATTTTTTTCTTCAAAAATGATTTTTTTTTTCAAAAGTAATTTTTTTTTTCAAAGGTAATTTTTTTTTTCAAAAATGAATTTTTTTATTTCAAAAATAATTTTTTTTTCGAAATTATTATTTTTTTTAAAGTAATTTTTTTTTCAAAAATAATTTTTTTTTTTCAAAAATATTTTTTTTTTTTTCAAATATATTTTTTTTTCAAAAATAATTTTTTTTTTAAAAGAAATTTTTTTTTCAAAAATATTTTTTTTTTTCAAAAATAATTTTTTTTTTTTCAAAAATATTTTTTTTTTCAAAAATTATTTTTTTACTTTTTTCAAAAATTTTTTTTTTTTTTCAAAAATATTTTTTTTTTTTACATGGGGCGGTCATAATGTTTTGGCTGATCATGGGGTGGTCATAATGTTTTGGCTGATCATGGGGTGGTCATAATGTTTTGGCTGATCATGGGGTGGTCATAATGTTTTGGCTGATCATGGGGTTGTCAGCTTTTGTCACTTCCCACTCTAGTTTTGAACATTTCGCCATTCATTCCTATGGGACCAATTTCGCCGCAAAAACGTCATTTCGTGGACCATTCGGCAAAACATTCCACAAAGTGATAACACACCAATCGGGAACAATCCGCTCGTTTCGGTATATTATTTGTCTCTGTAGTGTGAAAACTGTGGGAGGAGTCTACAAGCATTATCAAGTCTAGCAGATGAAGTCACATGCATTTGGAGTGTCTCAGCATCTTGTGTTTACAACCACTGTTTCCTAGCAACGCTCATGCCCTGTTTATGCTTCCCAAATACTGCTTCATCAAAACTGCCCCATCAGAATTACCCCATCAAAACTGCCCCATCATATTCCTCTATTATAAATCAGTACATGGTGTGTCTGTCCCCTCCCCCAGGCTCTGTAATCAGCTGAGATGCTCCAGCCACCTTCCCCCCCTGTGTATAACAGAAGCTTTGGTAACCATGGCAACAAAACAAACACTAACAGTACACTCTGATTAATGGCTAAAATTTCCTGAAATGACCTCTAAACAAATGGCCGTATTTTAAAAACTATACATCCTACAGCGAAGATCTTTATATTGTGAGAATCACAAGACCCAGACCTAGATTTTGATGTATAGTATGTCTCTGAAATATTAATGAAGGCACAGTCGCAGTTTAGAAATTGCCCTTCAAATTTGGAGGGGGCTAGTGTGTAGTTTCAATGAATGTCAATGGACGGCGTGAGTTACAAACAAATGGTCATATTGTGAAAACTATCAGGACTATGGCTTAGCCGTGGACATGTTTAGTGGCAGCAGGGATAGCTGAACGTTTTGATATAAGATTTGTGTAGGTGGGCTTGAAAATGAGGGAGTGGCGGCAGTTTAGAAATCATCTTCTGATTTTCCAGCTTTTGCCATCTCCCACTCTAGTTTCCCCATTCATTCCTATGGGACCAATTTCGCCGCAAAAACGACGATATTTCGTGAACCATTTGGCGAAACGTTCCACAAAGTAATAGCACACCATTCGGGAACAATCCGCACGTTTTGGTATATTACTTGTCTATGTAGTGTAAAAACTGTGGGAGGAGTTAGGGTGGTAAATTTGGCTATAATAATAAGAATAATATATATGTGAGATAACAGTAAGTGGTCTTGCTATGCAAGAACACTTAATAATATATATGTGAGATAACAGTAAGTGGTCTTGCTATGCAAGAACACTTAATAACATAAAGGAAAATATGCTACCCCATGTTGAAACTAATGATTATAAAACTAGAGTGACTAAGTTACAAGATTTTTTTAATTAAATTGGATAATGAAGTAAAAAACAAAAAAGTCAAGAAATATCAAAGAGACAAGAAAGATTACATGGAAGGGAGGGTGTATAAATGGCAGGAAGATGAAATAATAACCAACTCTGCTAACACATCCCTTGATAAAGAGGGGGAAACAAGGGGTGTGGAAGCAGGGGGAATGAGTAACAGGACAGTGAGTACACCTGTCCTAAGCGCAACGAATAGAAGTAAAAAATGCCAGAACCCACTCCAAGTACTAGCACCCAGCAAAAGGGGGGTACTTTTAGACTAGAACAGGGTGGTAATACAAACAATACACCCACATACCATCCACCGATGGGACAATACCCCAGACCCTGGAGAGGAGGATATAGGAGGCAGGGGTAGGGGCTATTATAATTATAGTCCACACTATGGTCCCCCAATATGGCAGGGGGAATGGCGGGATTGGAGAGAACCATAAAAAACCCCTATGCCAGTGTCCCAAACCAGCAGAGGGGGTTGGAACAGGAACCCACAAGAAAACGGATGGAACAGAAACCCACAAGAAAGAAAGGTTGCAGAGGGGGATGTAGTGTTTACACAGGAGGAATTATTAGTATTAGATAGTGGAATAAAATATGCGCCCAGCAAACCTTTTAACCAATTTGAAGCATTTATAGACCTACAAAAATTTATTAGAAAACTCAATCTAAAGAAACATTTTTTTAGAAAAAGGAGAGAATACTACACAACAGGGTGACACAATATATGCACAGTCAACTGAAGAATAAGTCCACATTCAACCCCAAATCTAGTACTAATCAACATATTGATGTATTTAAAAGAATGGTAGAGAAAGAAATCAAGAATATAAAACCAGAAAACCCAAAAAATGACAGAATATGGCAAGGCATTAAGAAATTAGAAAATCAAAAGAATATAGTGGTAAGACCCGCCGACAAGGGAGGAGGGGTAGTAATCTTGACGATAAAAAGATTATAATAGAGAATTGGACAGATTGGTAACAGATATTAGTACGTACCAACTACTAAAGAAGAACCCAAATAAAGAACTAAAAACCAATTTAAAAGAATTTTTGAATAAGGGCATTGCGGATAGAATTATTAATAAAAAGGAGGGGAGATATTTGTTACCTGAAGCACCAAAAATACCAGTAATATATCAGGTTCCCAAGATGCAAAAAATAGAACAAAACCACCAGGGAGGCCCATAATTAGCGGCATTGGATCAGTACATTCCAGACTAGGTAACATTGGATGTGGAGTCGTCGTACACCAACATCAAACAAACAGATACCTTGGCAGCAGTGGCATGGGCAATGAAAAACCTGTCAGAACTGAGATTTATATTGTTAGGACTCAGAATGGCCATGGGTAATAATTTCTTTTGGTACAATCAGTTATTATAGACAAATCAAGGGGGTGGGAATGGGGAATAAATATGCACCGAGTGTGGCCAACATCTTCCTTAATAAGTGGGAGGAGGAAGAGATCTTTGGAAGATGTTGGCCACACTTGCTGTTATATAAAAGATTCATTGATGATATCCTGATCGTCTGGAAAGGCAGTCGGGAAAAATTAGACCAGTTTGTTAAACATATAGGTTGTAACCAATATAGAATAAAATTCACTGCCAATATCGACCACAATAGGATTAATTTCCTTGATTTAGACATTTTTAAAAATATAAACAAACTAAGTACCAGAACGCATTTTAAAGAAACTGACCGTAATGGTTATATACCAATAAGAAGCTGCCACCACCCCCAGTGGAAGAAGGCCATACCCAAGGGCCAATTCATTAGGATTAGACGTAATTGCGACTTGATAGAAGACTTCCTTACACAAACCAATATTTTAATTGAAAGATTTGTGGATAAGGGCTACAATAGACACAAGTTAGAGCATACCCACGAAAAAGTTGCAAACATGGACAGGGAAATTATATTACAAAATAAGAATAGAGAACAGAACCAAAAGGATAAAATACCATTTATAACAGGATTTAACAAACAGTATAACGCACTGGAAGAAATTAAGAAAAATTGGCCTATAATTTGCAATGACCCACAGTTGAATAAGGTGTTGCCACCTAAACCGACATTTATATATAGAAGGGCAAAAAGGATTAGAGACCAGATAGTAAAGAATGTACCTGACCCCCCCAAGAAAATGTCAACATTTTTCAGCCAAAAAGGTTTCTTTAGATGTGGCAAATGAAAACCTTGCAGACTCACCAATAGGGAGGAAAGAAAGATAACAGGTTTTGAGTCCAATTCAAGTAAGCAAAAATATACGATTGACAAATTAATTACGTGCTACAGCACCCACGTTACCTACGTGTTACAATGTAGCTGTGGGCTGCAGTACGTAGGCAGGACCACTAGGGAACTCTCTGTAAGAATAGGGGAACATGTCAGAAACATCAAGAAAGGGTTTAGACACCATAGTGTGTCGAAACACTTTAGGGGTGTGCATGGAAAGGATCCCCAATATTTGAAGTTCTACGGGATAGACAAAATTGAAAAAAACTGGAGGAACATGAATATGCGAAGGGAGGTGTCGAAAAATGAAACTTACTGGATATTCAAATTAAGCACAATGAGGCCATTGGGGTTGAATGTTGAACTTGATGTCAACTGTTTCTTGGAGGATTATTAGGCACTTGAGGGATATATTTCTGATTTCTTGACCTTTATTTTGGTATAGTTTTTATTTTTATTTATATTTTTACTTTCACTACTTTATTTTTGAATATATATATATATATATATATATATATATATATATATATATATATATATATATATATATATATATATATATATATATATATATATCATATAACTTTTTTTTTTTTAATTTATTTTCTTCATTCTTTTCATTTGTCTTGGTCATACACATATTGACATATTGTTTTCATAAATATATATTTTTTCATCTTTTATCTCTTAAATTTTCATATGTTTTTTGTAATGATACACAAGTGTTTTATTTGTATGTAGGTCTAATAACAAATATAAGCTTAAGGATTTTAAAAATAAAGTTTAAGATTTGTATAAAGATACCAAAAGTATAATTTTGTTGTTAATGTATTTGTAAAAGCTTTTCCAGCCGCTTCAGATGGGTGACCCCGGCGAGGAAAAGGAATTGATCACATCTCAGTTAAATCACCAATGAGATTTGGGAGAGGGTTAATTAAAACAAGTAGACGGGGTGTGGGCAAATAACCAGAGTTAAAATGGCGGAGGATGAATTTCCAGGGAACTTATGTTAAACACAAAGGATCAAGTGTGTGCAAAAATTCCATAGTTAAAATGGCGGCGGACCAAGTTCCGGTAAAAAACAATTTATTGGCTTAAACAATAAGCTTAGGGTATAAATAGGGTGATACACCAATCACAAGCAGCTTCCTAATGACGCAAACATTGTTGCAAAATGCATGGAGGCTGCTGGGAGATTTTCACTACGTCAATACGTCATTTCTGGGCTAGGCGAAAGCGAGGTTTAAAGCGCAAGTCAGGTGAAAACGAGGCTTGCACTGCACGCGGCACAGGAACCACACGACGCCATCTCTGCACCCATTACAAACCACTGGAATAGCTTGGTGCCGGCTTACGAGCACCAACAAATGTGGAGTGTACAGTCTCTTTTTAACCTAGTTTTAAATAAAACAGTCATTACATATTGCGCAATGATCGCTGTCTATTTTTTATGAGGAGGACATGGTTCACATATAGCGCATTGGGGTCAGCAAAGAAAACATTACAGGTGGAGTGGTTATCCCTACTGAATGAACCAAAGGCGCATTTATATTGGCATCTGGTGAGTGGCTAAGCCATGTGGTGGTGGTATTGTCACAAAAGTGGTGGAATTGTCACGAAGGGTCACAGATGATAAATTTAAAAGGAAGGCCTTCACAGAAACCTTTGCAACTATTGCATACTGCACATTTGCACAAGAATTTGGACATTTGAGTTTGATTATCAATGTTATATACCAATTTTGTACACATTTAAATCGGTTGGATAATTAGGTACCATTGCATGTGATATATGGTTTTAGGTTATAAATGTTTGCACAGGTATGATTTTTAAGAGAGTGGTGTATTCAAAATTAGAGTAGCGCATTCAACACACATTCAAAATATATATATATATATATATATATATATATATATATATATATATATATATATATATATATACACACACACTATATATAAGCAGCGGGAGGGGATGCACACACCACCACCCTTCCCCCGCCAGTGTTTCTCTGGTCTACCGTTTTTACCGTCGTGTGGCTAGCCATAGAGGTTACCAGAGAACAGATTGCCTCTGTTCTTGGAGGACTGGAGCTAGGTCACAACGTCACTTCCAGTCTAGGGTGGAAGTAAACTTTTTTTTTTTTAACACAAAAGATAAAATTTCTTATTGACCACAGATCTCTCCATAAAGAGGACCTGTCATCCCTCATTTCTGATACAAGTGATGCTTACATTCCTTGTAATAAGAAAAAATAAATACATTTAAGGGACAGTGTAAAAATAAAATAAGAAAACATTTTTTAAAGCACCTCCATCCCTCAGCGCAGAAGCAAAAACACGCACGCATATGTAAACTGTGTTCGCACCACACGTGAGGTATCGTCACGAACGTTGGTGCGAGAGCAATAATTCTAGCACTAGACCTCCTCTGCAACTCTAAACCGTTAACCTGTAAACATTTTAAAAATGTTGTCTATAGAGATTTTTAAGTATCGTAGTTTGTCGCCATTACATGAGCATGCACAATTTTAAAGCGTGACTTGTTCATTTCTTACTCAGTGTAGCATCATCTTTTAAAATTTTACCAATTTAAAATTCAGTTATGCATGGTTTTCTTTTTGCATTAAAATTCATTAAAAAAAAAAAATTGATTTAAAAGTGATACTAAAGCCTATTTTTTTGTGCAAAACATGTTTTACTTACCTGCTCTATGTAGTGGTTTTGCACAGAGCAATCAAGATCCTCCTCTTCTCGGGTCCCTCTTCAGCGCTCCTGGCCCTTCCCTCCTGCCGAGTGCCCCCACAGCAAGCAGCTTGCTATGGGGGTACCCGAGCAAAGACGCTGCTGTGTGTGTGTGTGTGAGAAGTCAGACACGGAGCTGTGGCCCGGCCCCGTCCCCCCCCCCTCTCTCTCTCTCTCTCCTCACTGGCTCCCTGACTTTGATTAACAGGGGGAGCCAGTGGCACTTTGCTGCTGTCTCAACTAATGAGGAGGGAGAGTCCCGGACAGACGAGTCTCACCTGCAACATCGCTGGATCGAGATTCTCGGGTATGTATTAAGGGGGCTGCTGCACACAGAAGGCTTTTTATCTTAATGCATAAACATTTTTTGGCAGAGGTGTCATTATTGGGATTTTCTGTAAAGAGACTGTCACCTTGTACATTCAGAGTAGAGTCTTGCTATCCCACCTACTTATACTGACCTTTCGAACCCTGCGTAAGCTCTTTGTTGAATAATAATAGTGTCAAAGGTTACATGGGGTTGATGTGCCTTCTTCCTCACAGAATAGTGTTCAGACCTAGCAGCTTGCTCACCCTGCCCGAGACATGCATCATGGGAGGGGACCAAAGGCACCCCCATAACCCGAACCATTGGGTATATTGATGAGGCGTCAACAGATTGCAAAATGAAAGGTAAACATAAATCATGGGTGTCCCAACCTGTGGCCCTCCAGCTGTTGCGGAACTAAAGGACCCATAATGTATTGCAGGCTGACCATTGCAAACATGACTCCCAAAGGCAGAGTTATGATGGGGCTTGTAGTTCTGCAGCAGCTGGGAGGGCCGCAGGTTGGACATCCATGGCGTAAACTGATCTGTGATAAAGTTTAACTCCTTGGAGCCTGTTCCTGCCAGCCCCTTAAGAGGTTTAGGATGCCGGGAGGCGGGGTAGGTGTAAGAGAAATTATACTTTAAATGTCAGTTATGAAAGACGCCATTTTGTTTATCATGGCCTAGAAATAAACTATAGATAATATGGAGTCAGCAATATATATATATTCAGCAATATAAAATGCTTAGAGCTGCAGTTTTGCATATATCCTGTATTTTTGTGTTGACTTGGGGAGTTTTCAAGTCAGTATCCTGTAACCATTGTTAGATGAAGATAACAGTCTGTAACAGACACTTCCACCTTTCCTGTTACGTCCAGAATAAAGTTGAAAATACATGAGACTGGGCATGTTTTAAGACAGGAAAGGGGGGTGTCCAGGGCTTATAAAAAAAAAAAAAAAAGACATGTACCACAGTATTTTCCTTAGAAATGACGATGACAGCATGAAGATGTAATGCTATTCATTTCTCTTGCATATGCAATAAATATTACCTTGATGCCCGAGGACGGTCTGAGATGGTGAATTATTTCCCTAACAATTTGGTCCTTCGAGGAGCCGGGAGTCCCCCGAGAAGCACTGGCCAACAGTGACCGATGACCGTACGGCAAAACGAAGTCCTCCGTCTTAAATTAGATGTTAAAAAGAGGCCGGTCCGCTGAACTAGTGCCTCCCGGGCAGCGACTTACCGGATTAGCACAAGAGACCGCTCTCGGGACAAGGTAAGATTTTTATTTTATTATTAACCTTTTGTGTTAGACTTGATTAGGAATTTGATGAATAAGGGATTTGAATATATACATACAATATAGAGATTGATTGAATGTTTATCTGTTTCTGTCCTATCTGCTTTACTCTTGTTGAGGGGAAATAAGTGGTCACGTATTCCCCGTATAGATCCGTCTGTGGCCATCCTGGATGGGCAGACCTAGTGACTAGCCCGCGTTTTGGGAAGACGCGCTCAGGGCAACCTGGCGGCAGTCGAGCAATGCGGGTGTTCTCTCATGTGTGTTCTTGTTTGTTTCTTCTGGTTAATTGTCATTTGATATAGGGGTATGGTCCCATACTAATATCCGGGGGAAGATAAAGGAAATTTGTCGATTGGATCTTAGATCAAGACAGCCTTGTAAACTGCAGAAAATCCCTTGGGGACACATAAATACTCCTAGATCAAAACCTAAAGAAGCCCCCGTTGATACAAGGGTGTGGCCTGATAGATTTCTAGGCATATAAATACCCTTGGATCAAAAATACTTCCAGATAAAGAACCCCCCCCCCCTCCGTTGATAGGGTGTGGCCTGATAGATTTCCAGGTAACAAACAGAGGACATTTGGCGGACCGCAGTGTTCATGCCAGCCTCATATGTTGTATTAATCCTGAGCAGGCACATAAATACCCTTGGATCAAGGACTGAAATATTAAATGTTTTGATAGGATGAAAGAACAGTCGGGAGAATTCAGTCTCCTCATAATTCTGTAATTCTCTAAGACACCAGTGTTTTAGCAATACACAAGATCAGTAATCTAGAAGTGATTACTGATGTGTTTTAAGACAGGAAAGGGGGGTGTCCAGGGCTTATAAAAAAGACATGTACCACAGTATTTTCCTTAGAAATGACGATGACAGCAGGAAAATGTAATGCTATTCATTTCTCTTGCATACACAATAAATATTACCTTGATGCCCGAGGACGGTCTGAGATGGTGAATTATTTCCCTAACAGTAGGGTTTATGATTATGTGACTCCCATGATTGGCTGTCACGGGGGTCACATGATCAAAAAGCTCCCGATCGCAAGCAGCGATTGCGAGCTTTCCGCTGGTTGCCGGTTACTGTGCTGGGAGCACATATATGCGTGTGCCCGACGCCAATGGGTTAAAGACAATCACTCTGCCTTGAAAGACCAAAGTGACAGAATAAATAAACTGGAACTGAAGGTGTATGATTTTGAATAAGGATATCAACCATGTTCTATTTATATCCCTAAGCATAGCAGAAAGTAATAATTGAAAACCTACAGCCAAGAAAAATGGATACTGGGGCTATATTCTTTTATACCATTTTCTTGTCATGTAATGGAAGTTTCTGGCTGACCTGACCATCATTACCTTAAGGCGCTACCTTAATGGATCAGAACATATCAGCTTAAAGTGGATGTTAACTTCCATCTCCGACATTTACCTATAGGTAAGCCTATAATAAGGCTTATCTATAGGTAGTATAAATATCTCCAAAATGTGCCCCGTTTAGGAGATACTTACTGTACATGCAGCCAGTGACATCGCTGGTATATGCGCCCTGAAGGAACGGCCACTCGTGCCGTACTTTCAAAGCCCTATGCCATGACTGCTGGCTCCCGCTCCTTCACAAAGCCAGAATCTTGCGAACCCAGAAGCAAGACTGGTGAAGATGGAAGCGGCCTCCACCCCTGACATTTTGGCTTAGTTTCAAGATAAGTTTAACATTATGTGTCAGTATGTGATGCATACTAGCACATTATGGCTTTACTGTGCAGGGTAAAAAATAAAAATAAAACGTCCAGCGGTTAACAACCACTTTAACAGGATTTCAGTTGCAAGGAATATTGTCCATTCATAGCCACTTGCTTTGTTTTGACCACTTGTCTACACACTGGCAGTTGCATACATGCATTTATAGGACATTTCTAAACAGTATAAATGACATTCTGCATTTACCTGCATTCATGTGCACTTGAGTTGTTTGCGTTTAGAGAATATATAAAAACTGCATGCCGAGGGGCAATTTAGATAGTCGGAATGCTTCTAAAAGGATGTACACTTAACAGGGTGGATTTGAGTTAAATCATTTAAACCACTAGTAAAAAGGCTTGATTTAAATCATAATTTTTAACCACTTGACGACCGCCTCACGCCGATTTACGTCGGCAAGGTGGCACGGAAAGGCAAAATCACATATATATACATGATTTGCCTTCCGCGGGTGGGGGGTCCGATCGGACCCCCCCCCGGTGCCCGAGGCGGTCGTCTTTGGTCTCACGGCGATCGGAGATGAGGGGGAGGCCATCCGTTCGTGGCCCCCCCCTCGCTATCGCCGCCGACCAATCAGATAACTTCCTTTGCTGCTGTATGCTAAACAGCAGCAAAGGAAATGATGTCATCTCTCCTCGGCTCGGTATTCCGTTGCAGCGCCGAGGAGAGAAGACATCACTGTGAGTGCACCAACACTACACAACACAGTAGAACATGCCAGGCATACAAAACACCCCGATCCCCCCCCCCGATCACCCCCCCCCCCCCCTCCCTGTCACAAACTGACACCAGCAGTTTTTTTTTTTTTTTTTTTCTGATTACTGTATTGGTGTCAGTTTGTGACAGTTACAGTGTTGGGACAGTGAATATTAGCCCCCTTTAGGTCTAGAATACCCCCCTAACCCCCCCTAATAAAGTTTTAACCCCTTGATCACCCCGTCACCAGTGTCGCTAAGCGATCATTTTTCTGATCGCTGTATTAGTGTCGCTGGTGATGCTAGTTAGTGAGGTAAATATTTAGGTTCGCCGTCAGCGTTTTATAGCGACAGGGACCCCCATATACTATCTAATAAATGTTTTAACCCCTTGATGGCCCCCTAGTTAACCTTTCACCACTGATCACCGTATAACTGTTACGGGTGACGCTGGTTAGTTTGTTTATTTTTTTTAGTGTCAGGGCACCCGCCGTTTATTACCGAATAAAGGTTTAGCCCCCTGATCGCCCGGCGGTGATATGCGTCGCCCCAGGCATCGTCAGATTAGCGCCAGTACCGCTAACACCCACGCACGCAGCATACGCCTCCCTTAGTGGTATAGTATCTGATCGGATCAATATCTGATCCGATCAGATCTATACTAGCGTCCCCAGCAGTTTACGGTTCCCAAAAACACAGTGTTAGCGGGATCAGCCCAGATACCTGCTAGCACCTGCGTTTTGCCCCTCCGCCCGGCCCAGCTCAGCCCACCCAAGTGCAGTATCGATCGATCACTGTCACTTACAAAACACTAAACACATAACTGCAGTGTTCGCAGAGTCAGGCCTGATCCCTGCGATCGCTAACATTTTTTTGGTAGCATTTTGGTGAACTGGCAAGCACCATCCCCAGGCAGCGTCAGGTTAGCGCCAGTAGCGCTAACACCCACGCACGCAGCATACGCCTCCCTTAGTGGTATAGTATCTGAACGGATCAATATCTGATCCGATCAGATCTATACTAGCGTCCCCAGCAGTTTAGGGTTCCCAAAAACACAGTGTTAGCGGGATCAGCCCAGATACCTGCTAGCACCTGCATTTTGCCCCTCCGCCCGGCCCAGCTCAGCCCACCCAAGTGCAGTATCGATCGATCACTGTCACTTACTAAACACATAACTGCAGTGTTCGCAGAGTCAGGCCTGATCCCTGCGATCGCTAACAGTTTTTTTGGTAGCTTTTTATTGAACTGGCAAGCGCCAGCGGCCTAGTACACCCCGGTCGTAGTCAAACCAGCACTGCAGTAACACTTGGTGACGTGGCGAGTCCCATAAGTGCAGTTCAAGCTGGTGAGGTGGCAAGCACAAGTAGTGTCCCGCTGCCACCAAGAAGACAAACACAGGCCCGTCGTGCCCATAGTGCCCTTCCTGCTGCATTCGCCAATCCTAATTGGGAACCCACCACTTCTGCAGCGCCCGTACTTCCCCCATTCACATCCCCAACCAAATGCAGTCGGCTGCATGAGAGGCATTTTCTTTATGTCCTCCCGAGTACCCCTACCCAATGAACCCCCAAAAAAGATGTCGTGTCTGCAGCAAGCGCGGATATAGGCGTGACACCCGCTATTATTGTCCCTCCTGTCCTGACAATCCTGGTCTTTGCATTGGTGAATGTTTTGAACGCTACCATTCATTAGTTGAGTATTAGCGTAGGGTACAGCATTGCACAGACTAGGCACACTTTCACAGGGTCTCCCAAGATGCCATCGCATTTTGAGAGACCCGAACCTGGAACCGGTTACCGTTATAAAAGTTAGTTACAAAAAAAGTGTTAAAAAAAAAAAAAAAAAATATATAAAATAAAAAAAAATAGTTGTCGTTTTATTGTTCTCTCTCTCTCTCTATTCTCTCTCTCTTGTTCTGCTCTTTTTTACTGTATTCTATTCTGCAATGTTTTATTGTTATTATGTTTTATCATGTTTGCTTTTCAGGTATGCAATTTTTTATACTTTACCGTTTACTGTGCTTTATTGTTAACCATTTTTTTGTCTTCAGGTACGCCATTCACGACTTTGAATGGTTATACCAGAATGATGCCTGCAGGTTTAGGTATCATCTTGGTATCATTCTTTTCAGCAAGCGGTCGGCTTTCATGTAAAAGCAATCCTAGCCGCTAATTAGCCTCTAGACTGCTTTTACAAGCCGTGGGAGGGAATGCCCCCCCCCCCCCCACCGTCTTCCGTGTTTTTCTCTGGCTCTCCTGTCTCAGAGAATGCAGCCGGTGATTCAGCCAGCTGACCATAGAGCTTATCAGAGACCAGAGTGGCTCCAAACATCTCTATGGCCTAAGAAACCGGAAGCTACGAGCATTTTATGACTTAGATTTCGCCAGATGTAAATAGCGCCATTGGGAAATTGGGGAAGCATTTTATCACACCGATCTTGGTGTCATCAGATGCTTTGAGGGCAGAGGCGAGATCTAGGGTCTAATAGACCCCAATTTTTTCAAAAAAGAGTACCTGTCACTACCTATTGCTATCATAGGGGATATTTACATTCCCCGAGATAACAATAAAAATGATTTAAAAAAAAAAAATGAAAGGAACAGTTTAAAAATAAGATAAAAAAGCAAAAAAATAATAAAGAAAAAAAAAAAAAAAAAAAAAGCACCCCTGTCGCCCCCTGCTCTCGCGCTAAAGCGAACGCAAGCGACGGTCTGTCGTCAAACGTAAACAGCAATTGCACCATGCATGTGAGGTATCGCCGCGAAGGTCAGATCGAGGGCAGTAATTTTTGCAGTAGACCTCCTCTGTAAATCTAAAGTGGTAACCTGTAAAGGCTTTTAAAGGCTTTTAAAAATGTATTTATTTTGTTGCCACTGCACGTTTGTGCGCAATTTTAAAGCATGTCATGTTTGGTATCCATGTACTCGGCCTAAGATCATCTTTTTTATTTCATCAAACATTTGGGCAATATAGTGTGTTTTAGTGCATTAAAATTTTAAAAAAGTGTGTTTTTTCCCCAAAAAATGCGTTTGAAAAATCGCTGCGCAAATACTGTGTGAAAAAAAAAAATGAAACACCCACCATTTAAATCTGTAGGGCATTTGCTTTAAAAAAATATATAATGTTTGGGGGTTCAAAGTAATTTTTTTGGAAAAAAAAATATCTTTTTCATGTAAACAAAAAGTGTCAGAAAGGGCTTTGTCTTCAAGTGGTTAGAAGAGTGAGTGATGTGTGACATAAGCTTCTAAATGTTGTGCATAAAATGCCAGGACAGTTCAAACCCCCCCCCCCCCAATTACCCCTTTTTGGAAAGTAGACACCCCAAGCTATTTGCTGAGAGGCATGTCGAGTCCATGGAATATTTTATATTGCGACACAAGTTGCGGGAAAGAGACAAATTTTTTTTTTTTTTTTTTTTTTTTTTTGCACAAAGTTGTCACTAAATGATATATTGCTCAAACATGCCATGGGAATATGTGAAATTACACCCCAAAATACATTCTGCTGCTTCTCCTGAGTACGGGGATACCACATGTGTGAGACTTTTTGGGAGCCTAGCCGCGTACGGGACCCTGAAAACCAAGCACCGCCTTCAGGCTTTCTAAGGGCGTGAATTTTTGATTTCACTCTTCACTGCCTATCACAGTTTCAGAGGCCATGGAAAGCCCAGGTGGCACAAAACCCCCCCAAATGACCCCATTTTGGAAAGTAGACACCCCAAGCTATTTGCTGAGAGGTATAGTGAGTATTTTGCAGACCTCACTTTTTGTCACAAAGTTTTGAAAATTGAAAAAAGAAAAAAAAAAAAGTTTTTTCTTGCCTTTCTTCATTTTCAAAAACAAATGAGAGCTGCAAAATGTCTACTTTCCAAAATGGGGTCATTTGGGGGGCGGTTTGTGCCACCTGGGCATTCCATGGCCTCCGAAACTGTGATAGGCAGTGAAGAGTGAAATCAAAAATTTTCACCCTTAGAAATCCTGAAGGTGGTGCTTGGTTTTCGGTGCCCCGTACGCGGCTAGGCTCCCAAAAAGTCCCACACATGTGGTATCCCCATACTCAGGAGAAGCAGCTAAATGTATTTTGGGGTGCAATTCCACATATGCCCATGGCCTGTGTGAGCAATATATCATTTAGTGACAAATTTGTGCAAAAAAAAAAAAAGTGTCACATTCCCGCAACTTGTGTCAAAATATAAAATATTCCATGGACTCAATATGCCTCTCAGCAAATAGCTTGGGGTGTCTACTTTACAAAATGGGGTCATTTGGGGGGGGGTTTGTGCCACCTGGGCATTCCATGGCCTCCGAAACTGTGATAGGCAGTGAAGAGTGAAATCAAAAATTTACACCCTTAGAAATCCTGAAGGCGGTGATTGGTTTTCGGGGCCCCGTACGCGGCTAAGCTCCCAAAAAGTCCCACACATGTGGTATCCCCATACTCAGGAGAAGCAGCTAAATGTATTTTGGGGTGCAATTCCACATAGGCCCATGGCCTGTGTGAGCAATATATCATTTAGTGACAACTTTTTGTAAATATTTTTTTTTTTTGTCATTATTCAATCACTTGGGACAAAAAAAAAAAAATATTCAATGGGTTCAACATGCCTCTCAGCAATTTCCTTGGGGTGTCTACTTTCCAAAATGGGGTCATTTGGGGGGGGGGGTTTGTACTGCCCTGCCATTTTAGCACCTCAAGAAATGACATAGGCAGTCATAAACTAAAAGCTGTGTAAATTACAGAAAATGTACCCTAGTTTGTAGACGCTATAACTTTTGCGCAAACCAATAAATATATGCTTATTGACATTTTTTTTACCAAAGACATGTGGCCGAATACATTTTGGCCTAAATGTATGACTAAAATTTCGTTTATTGGATTTTTTTTATAACAAAAAGTAGAAAATATCATTTTTTTTCAAAATTTTCGGTCTTTTTCCGTTTATAGCGCAAAAAATAAAAACTGCAGAGGTGATCAAATACCATCAAAAGAAAGCTCTATTTGTGGGAAGAATAGGACGCAAATTTCGTTTGGGTACAGCATTGCATGACCGCGCAATTAGCAGTTAAAGTGACGCAGTGCCAAATTGGAAAAAGACCTCTGGTCCTTAGGCAGCATAATGGTCCGGGGCTCAAGTGGTTAAAGAGCAAGCGTCATTTCTGCCCTACAGGAGCTCCTCCCGACACACCATTGACTCACCGACAGTCCCATTCCCTTTAATGGGATGGCAGGTGACGTGGCAGTGACACAGGGTGAGGGACATGGTGACAGCAGGTGAGTGGATGCTGGCTAACAGGCGCTGCCATGGTGGATCTGAAATGACAGATGCTCTTTAAAAGGTAAGGACTTATGCTGGCAGTTAGAATCTTTAATATTTGCAAACAAAATTAAAGGTTCCCTATTTAGAATAATAAGCTGTCAGTTTAGTAAAACAGCGATATTAGAACCAATTCAATTATACAGTTTGTAGTGTACATAGATTTGCAAAACAATGGAATAAAGGAAAATTCCTGAACTTTATTTTATCTCATGGTTACTGTGAAATTGTGTGAATGCATTGCATGTTATATCAGCTTGCAGAGCTTGGATTCATTAAATGAGTTTACCAAAAATGTAAATATTGCATATATTGAATATACAGCCTGGTTTTACATAACCAAGCTCCATTCCATACTGAATAAACTAAAATTATTAATGTATCTTAAATAGAAAACTATCTTTAGATGGATTTTTTATGCTTTTGGGAGTAAAAACTTTTTTTTCCCTTTTAAATCATTGACTGTAGCGCGAGTTCAAAGCTGCATCAGGGTGAACAGGGACAAAAATGCAGAAAGTGATCTGAAAGTTTGGTTAGGGATCTTAGATGGTACGCTCCTTGAGGGGCGGGACAGATGTGAATGTACAATATACATGTAAAGCGCTGTGTATATTATTTACATGTCAGTTGAGACTGGCATAGGTTTTCATGCAGCATTTACAAAAGGTTGTGGATATAAGCAAATATAGTGATGAAATAAGTGTTATATATTTTCCCAACATTTTCAATATTTAAGGACACAACTGCTGAAACTGTAAATGCAAATTTGTGTCTGGCAAGGAGAGAGCCAAATTAAGTGTCTGAATATATAAGGATTTCCTAAATATAAAAAAAAAAAAAAAAAAAAAAAAAAAAAACCACACAAACTTTTCAAATTTTGCCCCCATAAAATACGAAGCAAAATGTTAAAAGAGAAGTCCAGCCAGAGCATGTTTGGCTGTGCTTCCCCACCGGGTCACAGGAGTGCAATTAGTTTTGCACTCATGTGACACGTTTTCAGCAGAGAGCAGTCTGAAGTCTGCTCTCTGCTGGCGTCACTGTAATAAGTCCATGCACCACGTCATCACGACAATGAAGTTTGTATCCGCCAGGTGCCTGGACTGATATGCCTGTCTCAGCCTCTCAGTGAGAGACAGACAGCCGATCTCTGCGCCTCCACAGCTCAGCGCTCCAGTGAGTGTGGAGGAGCAGAAAGGAGAGCTGCTGGTTGACAGTCAGCAGCTCTCCTCTCTGGGATCTGCAAGAACCGAGCCATCGGCGATGTTCGATGGCTCGGTTCTCAGTGTAGAGACGCCGGGGGACAGATGCAGCAGCGGTCCCAGTCTGCATCCACCTAGATAAATATAAAAGGAGGGAAAAAAAAAAAAAAAAAAAAAACACACTTCTCTTAAGAATTTAACAGGAACACAGAAAGGTTAGCCCAGTGAATTTGTATTTGTGTCGTCGTTACAGGCTTTAGTAAATTGCACAATGCCCTTTACCTGAAATTAAATTAATGATTTTTTTTTGTTTAAAAATGAACATGTTATATTAAAAGTGTTACTAAACCCACAACAGTAAAATCAGTCTGTAACTGCAGCATAGCATGCTTGTTATACTCACTGTGGAACTTAAGGGGTTAATCCTCTGCATTGTGTAAAAAGGCTTTTTTATCCTGTATGCACCGATCCTTCCCCTCCAACATTGTCTATCTGGGGAAGGCCAGCTAACACAGGCAGAGTAGCCGACCTGCACATGCTCAGTTGTGTCTTATGCTGTAGAGCAGTGGTTCGCAACCCTGTCCTCAAGTTCCCCCAACAGGCCATGTTCACAGGTTTTCCTTTATCTTGCACAGGTGCTTTAAATCAGAGTCAATGGCTTGGTATTTTGGACAGCTGTTTTATCTAAGAGGAATTCCTATAACATGGCCTGTTGGGGGAACCACTGCTGTAGAGAATATTTCCTTGTTGAGCTGAACTAGCCAGGTCACATGATATTGACACCACACATGTGGGCGTGTATACAGGCTGTAGTGGAAATCTCCTTCCTGAACTCTCAGCACTGTGCAGTTTATCACTGACTGTGGTATACAGATCAGCCAAAAAGGTATATAGTGGCAATATTCTAATGTGAAAAGTAGATTTATAGGCTGTGGGCACTGTGGGGGGGGGGGGGGGGGGGGGGCAGAGGAACTATTTTCATATTACTGGGTTTAGTAACACTTTCACCTGATTTGTGCAGTGGTTTTGCACAGAGCAGCCCAGGCACTCCTGGCCCCTCCCTCCCGCCTGCCTAGTGCCTCCCGAAGCTAGCAGCTTGCTGTAGGGGCACTCAAGCAGGCTCACTCCCGAGCCGCTGCTCTGTGTGTCCATTCACACGCTAAGTGTGGCTCAGCCCGGCCCACACTCTCTCCTCACTGGCTGTGATTGACAGTAGCGGGAGCCGCTGTCTCAGCCAACAAGGGAGGGAGGGACCGACCCGGGAGAAGCGGGGCTCTCGTGCACATTGCTGGATTGAGATGCGAGTCAGGTAGGTTTTAGGGGAGGCTGCTGCACACAGGTTTACCTTCAAGCATAGAATGCATGAAGGTAAAAAAAACCTTGCACATTACAAACCACTTTAACTTATTTCATCAAATATATCCCACCACTGCCCAACCCAATGATGAGGCAAATAAATAGCTTTATTTTCTATAAGGTCTGTTTCAAGGTATAAGAGCAGTGTTAACCACTTCAGCCCCGGAAGAATTTACCCCCTTCCAGACCAGAGCACTTTTTAGAATTTGGCACTGCGTCGCTTTAACTGACAATTGCACGGTCAATGCAATGCTGTACCCAAACTAAATTTGCGTCCTTTTTACTCACAAACACAGAGCTTTCTTATGGTGGTATTTGATCACCTCTGCGGTTTTTATTTTTTGCGCTATAAACAAAAAAAAAGCGCCAATTTTGAAAAACAAATTTTTTTTAATTTTGCTATAATAAATATCCCCAAACATTTTTTTAAAAAACAAAAATTTCTTTATCAGTTTAGGCCAATATATATACTACATATTTTTTGGGGAAAAAAAAAACCGCAATAAGCGTATTTGATTGTAAATGCTATAAAACTTTTGCGCAAACCAAACTATGGGAAAGATTTCTGGCATTTTTATTGCATTTTTTTTTATTTTTTACTAGTAATGGCGGTGATCTGCGATTTTTAGCAGTACTGCGACATACAGATCAGACACTTGCCACCTTTTTGGGACCACTGACAATTATACAGCGATCAGTGCTATAAAAATGCACGGATTACTGTGTAAATGTCACTGGCAGGGAAGGGGTTAACACTAGGGGGTAATGAAAGTTAACTGTGTGTTCCCTCAGTGTGTTCTAACTGTGTGGGGATGGGAGTGACTAGGAGAGGAGACATTTTTTCCTACTTAGTAGGAACAAACGACATGTCTCCTTCTGCCGACAGCACAGGGATTCGTGTGTTTACACACACACACAAATCCCCGTGCTGGCCCTCGTGCTTGGCCGGTGGCGATCATGCCTGGTGGCCAAGCGCATCGTATATCCTGCTGTGCAGCAGCACGTGCGCCCCTTCTGGTGGCTGAAAAAGGGTAGGATGTACCCGTACGGGATTTCGCCCAGGGGAGCCATTCTGTCGCAGTAAATCTGCGTGAGCCGGTCGGGAACCGGTTAATTGAACGTGTTGATTGCCACTTTAAATAAGTTGCATTAGGATCTGTGTTCAACATTTACACACTGAAGCTTCACATGCTTTAGAAAAACAGCAACTGCAACGCATGTTAAAAAGACAATGTACAATTGCATGCCAACGCATGTGCATTATGCCCAAAGCTTAAATGAGTGCACCCTAAGGCCCCTTTCACACGTTAAGCCCGCTCGGATCTGCCTGTTTTTCAGTGGGTCATCCATCGACTCCTATGGGGAAACGGATGTCAGCGGGGATGTGTCCGCTGACACGCGCCTGCCATCCGATCCACTAAAATCAGACGTATGGCGATACCTGTCATCTGCCGGCTCAGCGGTGATCAACGGAGAGATCTCCTGCTGAGCTGGCGGACTCTGCTGAGTGGATCCGCCTCGTGTGAATGAGGCCTAAGAAAATATTCATAAGTTAGTTATTATCAATTATTCTATAAGTACTCAGAAGAAACAGTAAAGTGTTCCTGCAGAATACATAAAGCTTGGGCTAACTGTGGCCACTATGCAGACTGCATCTTTACTTGAACAGGACACAGCTAATATAATTTGAAGCTCACAGAAACTAACCATGTGTAACACCACCCATACAGCCAAACGAAATTGCATAAGCCATGTTACAAAAACCAGAAATACAGGTTCCATCAAGAAATCACATGTCTCATTTTACAGGGAGAGGCCATAGGGGTGGGGGGATGGGTAGTGGTGGAATAAAGAAAATTACATTGTAAGCATTAGGAAAGCCTCTAACCTATTTACAATGGCAAAAGTGGAAGATTTTACACAGGGTGGCATAAAATTATGTCATAATTAAACATGACATCACACACAAACACACCCTTAGTAAACACAGTCGGCATGAACATCAGGAGGAAGCAAATGATGATACTAGCATATGTGGATGCATGGTTGAAGGTGTAAATGATTGAGAAAGCATGGAGCGATTACCTGAATAGCTCATTGTAAAAAGTGTGACAGTCATGCACCACTAGAAAAAAAAAAAAATATGAATGCACACTGACCGATAACTAAAAGAGAACTACTCAAAACAGCGTGCCAAATTAAATACAACACACAGGTTCACAGAGATCACAACCAAAGTAGCGAACATAAAAATGACAAGGGATTAAAATAAAAATGAATAATTAGGACATTGGTGGGGGCTACTTGCGCAGCCTTTAAAAAACTATCACTTTTCATTAGATTGCACGGAAATGTCAACACCCACCTCTGCCCACCAAAATTTCTGTAGCTAGAAGTTATTAATCACCTAAATGATGTAAACAACTCCATATCTACTTGATCATCATTGTGAATGTCAAATCCATTTCAAAATCAGACTGTCTGCAATGAAGACAGAAAAACCATCAGGCACTGGAGGCACTTTTACTAAAAGGTAAATGGGCGGTTCACTTTGCAAGGGAGTTTCCCCATCAATGCTTAGTGAATGTATTTTGCAAGAAAAATAAAAAACACAGATTTTTGGCTTGCATATGGTTATTGAATGACCGAAATCAGCAGAGATTAATCTTGTAGCTCCGATACAAATCCCCTTGCAAAGTGCACGTTCCCTTTCAAAGGTAAAGTTCAAAGTAAGAGCCCTTTCACACTGAGGCGCTTTACAGGCGCTACAGTGCTAAAAATAGCACCTGCATAGCGCCTGTAAAGAGCCTCTCCTGTCTCTCCAGTGTGAAAGCCCTCGGGCTTTCACACTGGAGCAGTGCGCTTGCAGGACGGTAAAAAAAAGTCCTGCAAGCCGCATCTTTGCAGCGGTGTATACACCGCTCCTAAAGTGCCCCATCCCACTGAAAACAATGGGGCAACGTCGGGAAACCGACGCTGCAGAGTCACTTTTAACCCATTTTCGGCCGATAGCGGGGATTAAAACCTCCCCGCTAGCAGCCGAATAGCGCCGTTAAAATGACGGTAAAGCAGCGCTAAAAATAGCTTTACAGCTGACGCCCGCCCACCCCGGTGTGAAAGGGCTCTGAAAGCGGAGCTCCAGTTCCCCCTCTTCAAAAATTAAAAGTAAGCAGCTAAAAATACTGTAGCTGTTGACTTTTACTATTAGGGCACTTACCTGCCCAGGGATCCCGCAACGTTGGCACCCCAACCGATTTTTCAATCGGCTCTCGGGCGCTGCCGGTTCCCTACTACGCATGTGCGAAGCACGCTGCACTTTCTGAATTGCCCGTCAGCGGTGGGAGGAGGAGGGGGCAGAACTTCCGGGAGACCTTGCTGCGGTATCCGTTCCCCCTCCACCCGAAAGGTGCCAAAATGTGGCAGCGGAGGAGGGGGGGAGCAAACAAGCAGAGCTTCCCCTTTTGGGTGCAGCTCCGCTTTAAATGATCACGTTTAAATTGCCTTTGCTATTATATTGTCTGAACCATGATTTAATTGATAGTCTGCAAATTTTAGTTTGTTTTAGAAACACTACTCAAACCCATAAACTGCATATGGAATAAACGCATGCACTCAAGTAGTAGTGTTCACAAAGTCCACCCACGTGGAAACATAAAACTGGCTACTAGTACTTTGATGTAATGGCCACATCCATTTTTCATGGCAAGAGCTTTTTCAGCAAGTGAATTAACTATTTGCGGATCTTGATTAGAGGTCGACCGATATATCGGCCGGCCGATATATCGGCCGATATTTGGTGTTTTTTTCTTAATCGGCATCGGCCGATTGTGCTGATAAAAAAGGCGATATAACTCAGCGCGACTTGCAAATGACTTCTGAAGTCAATACAAGTTGCCTGTAGTCTTCTGTGAAGCACTTCTCTCCCCTCTCTGGGCAGCCTGCCAAATCTGATAAAAAGAACCTGAATTGATACAATGTTTACACTTCTGAATGAGCTGAACTGTGTAGAAGTTCTCAGTTTAACCATTTAAAGACTAAATCTTTTCTGACACTTGTTGCTTACAAGTAAAAATCCTGTATTTTCTGCTAGAAAATCACTTAGAACCCCCAAACATTATATATATTTTTTTTAGCAGAGACCCTAGGGAATAAAATAGCGGTTGTTGCAATATTTTATGTCACACGGTATTTGTGCAGCGGTCTTTCAAACGCAATTTAAAAAAAAAAAAAATACACTAATAAATTTTTTTTAAAAACTAAGCAGTAAAGTTAGCCCATTTTTTTCGTCCAAAAGTTTTGATTACCTGTTTTTGTGTATTTTTAAGATAGTTTTTTTTTATATATTTTTTTTTATCTAAATTATACATACAAGTGAACTGATTGGAGGTTTGTTTTGTTTAATAAATGTTTAAATGTAAAAAATTTTCTGTATCACTTTAGGTTGCTTTCACACTGCAGCGGGCATGCGTTGACGATAAAACACTGCTAGTTTTAGCGGCGCTTTACCGTCATTTTAGCGGCGCTATTCGGCTGCTAGCAGGGAGCTTATAACCCAGCTAGCAGCCGAGGAAGGTGTTAAATGCGCCCCTGAAGCGCCGCTGCCGAAACGCTTTGCAGGCGCTTTGGCAGCGGTGCGCATTCATTTCAATGGGCAGGAGTGCTGGTATACACTGCTCCAAAGATGCTGCTTGCAGGACTTTTTTTTTTAACATCCTGCCAGTGCATCGCCTCAGTGTGAAAGCACTCGGGCTTTCACACTGAGACTGCAGGGGAGCCATTTTACAGGCACTTTACAGGCGCTATTTTTAGCCCAAAAGCGCCTGAAAAATGCCCCAGTGTGAAAGGGGTCTAACTGTTAAATTTGATGAGATGAAGGGAAAAAAAAAAGAAAAAGAAAAATCGGCCTAATATATTGGCCCAAAAAAAATCGGCATCACATATCGGCCACCGCGATTTCTAAATATCAGCATCGGCCAGAGAAAAACCCATATCGGTCGACCTCTAATCTTGATCACTTCCTGTGAGATGAAAAGAGAAAACAAACACTCTAAAGCCCATCTCCGGGCACTGCACGGGTTAACTGCTCACTTTTGTCTAGGAGAGGAGAAAGGAGACACCTACCTAACCCTCCAGTCCTACCAGCACAAGACCAACTAGTGACCCCCTCCCCCCCACCACCACCACCAACGATCTTGAAAAGACATGGGGCACTGGAAAGGCAAGTATACAGGCTGAGCTCGCCTAAGTTTTGGCCCTGTAGTGGCAGGGTCTGTTAGAATATTATTCCAAATTCATAATTCGGCACTTATAGGTGTTATGTTATATTCAGGGCAAGCTTGCAAAACATATTTGGTTTTATGATTAGTCATAATAAATAGTATATGTGAATGACCTTGATCAAATGTTCAGTGAAAAATATGCTCATCTGAAGCTGAGTTAGTAATAAGTTTCTGGTGTATGAAGATGACATATAAGGTATCTTGGTACAGAATGTCATGAGAAGACAAAAATAGACACATGTCTATGTAGCTAAAGGAATAATACATTGTGGATTATATTCTGATAAGTTTAGTGTAGTCTCAGTCATATTAATAAGTATTATGCTGGCCATACACTATATGAAAAATCGGCTGACCCCATTTTCGAAAAACGAACGTTTGGCCGTGAGCGCAAATGATGGTGCCATCATGTAAATTACCGATAAATCGTTCAGTGGACATGAATAAATTTTTCGTTCGTTTTTTTACATATACCTAGTGCAGACAGGTCAGACGGGAAACACATTAAATGGGTTGTAAAGGTATAAATTTTTTCACCTTAATGCATTCTATGCATTAAGGTGAAAAAACTTTTGAAAATACCACCGCCCCCAGCCCCCCCGTTTTACTTACCTGACACCTCGAAACTCGGCCGCTCGCTCCCGACCTCCATTCAGCCGATCAGCCTGGTCGCTGATTGGCTATAGTGGATGGATTGAAAGCAGCGCAGCCATTGGCTCGCGCTGCTGTCAATCACAGCCAATGACGCGGCGCGCCGGGGGCGGGGCAGAGTGATACAGCGAGCGGCTATAGCCGCCGGCTGTATCACGGGAACGCGCCCGCAATAACTAACCACCATGGGAGAGAGCTCGCATTAAGGTGGTTAGTTATTGAGGGGAGGAGCTGAGACAGCCGCCGAGGGACCCCAGAAGAGCAGGTTCGGGGCCACTCTGTGCAGAACGAGCTGCACAGTGAAGGTAAGTATAACATGTTTGTTATTAAAAAAAAAAAAAAAAAAAAAAAAAAAAAAAAATTTACCTTTACCCCTTTAACCTTTCAATTTATCGTTCAGCAGAAAAATTTCCAAATATGTCCTTCGTTTTTTTGGCTCAAAAACATCCAAACGATTATCAATTTTGTGCCTATTAACTGGCCGAAAAACAAATGGTCTAAATGACCGACTTTCGGCCGATTTTTCGCATAGTGCATGGCCAGCATTAGTATATAGTTACTTAATGTAAACTTGGTAATATGTGTTCATATTATGTAGATGTTTGGTTATATGACATTACATGATCACCACATTACTTCAAGTATGGAGAGTTACATGTGGGCTTGTCAATCAAACTCCATATGACTCTCTGAGTTAGTATCTACCTTTGTATAACATATTGCTGAAGTTAGCAGAAATTAATGTGTGCCATAAAAGGTTCTACGTTTTTGTGAGGTTATGACGTTCACATGTAACATATAAAGCCAACGTTGCCATACTGAAGGACAGACACACACAACCTCTAGGAGATGACACTGACATATTCACACAAAGAGACTGATAAGTTGGGACAGCTGAATTGTGCCAGAAGTCCAAGCATGTAATTTTCTGCTTCTTCTTGGATGACACACGAGACAGCATGGACAGAAGGCAGCATGAAGCACACATGCTTTCATAATCTTCTTACAGCTTTATAGCTTTTTATTTTATTTCATATATTTTTACCCACACTGAACTATTATATTTTTTACATTGTATTTATGATGCCAACTGTGTGACAATAAACTCACACTTTGTTTTAAGTCAATTTGACTATCAATGCTATTCATACGGAAACACCTCTGAGATACTAGAATATTAGATAATAATATTCTTCATTTGGTGAGCCAGCCACTGCCGTCATATTTCTATTTTTACGGAAATCTCGATCCTTGCTGAGGGGAGTGAGATTAGCTCAGTTTTGCGAATATTCAAGTCTCGAGAAAAGACGGTGCAGAACCCATCAACCAAGAGGCGTTTGTGTTGTATCAGATGTGGACAACAGTCCAGTAACAGACGGCTGAAGACGAGAAATTCTTCTAAATACAGGGGGTCCCCGGGTTACAAACAAGTTAGGGACTGTAGGTTTGTTCTTAAGTTGAATCTGTTTGTAAGTCGGAACAGGTACATTTTTTAAGTGTAGCTCCAGCCAAAAAAACTATTTTTAAGCTTTTTGGATAGCATAGGGAAGGGTTATCACCTCTAACATTTGTTTTGCTGTGTGTGCTCCTGTTCAGAAGATTTCACCTCACTTTCTGTCCCAATGACAATTGGATTTTGAAAATTTTGGGTTGTTGTGCAAACAAGCCTTGGTGATAAAGCATCAGGTGAGGTACCTTTCCCCCATAATAGCTCTTACAGGAGTGAATTTCCCTTCCTAGGGGTAGATTTCCTCTCACTTCCTGTTGTCTTCTTCCGTTTGTAAGTAGGAGTCGTTTGTAAGTCGGATGTTTGTAACTAGGGGACCCCCTGTACAGTGAGTAAAAGTTATGGAATTTATTGATGAAATAGCTAGAGAAAGCAAGCTACAGTTTAAAGATGTGTCTTTTTATCCAAATGACAGTCACTTGTGGGCATATATGTACAACGAATGCTTACAGGCCATTACACAGATTGCCAAATCCAGGTTTACTTTACACAAATTACGTAAGAAAATAAATAATTTATTGAAATTAGTGAGAATATTTAATAAGATGATTAATATTTTACCTGCCAAAAAATGTGTGTACACTAAATCAGAGATTAATGTACAGAACACAGGAATACATGAAAATGTGTCCCAAGATTATCTTAATTGTCCAAACTGAGATTTTTTTGTAACTATATAGAGAATATTGAGGAACAAATTGACACCAAAACAAATCTTTTGGTAAAACTTAAGAATGACAGTAGATTGACACAGATTGCTGTAATTTCAACAGAATGACAAAGAGACTGTATCCAAGTCAAAGATATAACCTTCTGATATTCCGGGAAGTTCAGGAATGGAGAATGTTGATGCTACTGATGAAATAGAAATGAAACATAAAAACTTATTATGTAGAACTGCAAAACTAAAATTGCAAATACATGACCAACTTATAAAAGTTTTAAAAGATTTTCCTATTTATGACTTTGAGGCAACTGTATTTTTCAATTGGGATTTAAAATGTTTGCGGATCGTTTTAATTTGTCAAATGATCAACGCAATTACATATTTCAGTTGTGGGTTCCTGTTAATTTTGCTAAACGAATTGATTCAACTGTTATTGAAGACAAAGGTCAGGAAAGACAAAATGACGCGACAGATAGACTGCGACAATTATTGCTATGTATGACCGGTGAGCAAATACCGACCATAGAAATGTTAGGTCTATTACAGACTACTGCAGAAGATCCATTTGAATTTAAAATACAATTTTGCAAGGTTTATGAAATGATATTTGGAGTAAATAATGACAATGACCCAGGTTTAAAAATAGGTTTAAAAATAGCTTTCATAAAAAAATGTAAATACCTTGACCCAACTTCAGTAGCCATAGCACAGGAACGTCAAAATTAAAATGATATAGTAAGCTTCATTGATAAAATTAGTAGACGACTGAATCAAAGCAATCTCACACACGAGCTATAATTCAATGTGACAAAAATAGTCAGGCTGCAGACATGTCAGAAACGACAGGTCTTAGCAGGAATGACACTGACAGGTGCAGACAAGTGAGGCAAGGAGAGCCTATCACGTGTCTTAACGGTCATAGATCTGGTCATATGAGAAAAGATTGCTGTAAATTTAAGAGGGACTCACAAATAAAAACTAAAGATATGGAGAATGAAAAATCAGCTCTTGTTCAACCTGTTTTTTCACGTCAAGATAGAATTTCAACTGAATTGCCCTATGCCACTGAAGTCAAACAGATCAGTAATTTGACTGTTAACAGCAGCTCAGACAACACTGTCACTGAAAGAAAGGGTTTATTGCCATTTCCAAAAACAGAATCACATCAGGATTCAATTTCTCTGCCACTACAATATGTAGCACCAATTATTTTGGACGAGAATGGTAGGCCATATATACGTTTGCTGAATGATAAAAATATTAATTGTCTCATTGACAGTGGATCTGAGATTAGCCTTACCAGAGAAAACCTACCTGTGAAACCTAATTTTCCTATGTGTAATATAGTGGGCTTTAATAATACAGGTAATTCCACTGCTAGACAGGTATCTAATGTAACATTTGAAGTACCTGGATTAGTGAAAATTAATATTAACATTTGGGTTTGTTGCAACGCAGAAAATATACTCGGCATTGATGTAATCAATGAACAAAAGTGGGTGATTAATTTGGCTAATAAAAGTATTTGGAAAGATCCATCTAGGCCCAAGTCAGTGCTTATTGATCCCTCTGTATACGGTAATGTTGGTTCCATTACCAATATGTCTACAGAACAAAAGTGGCCTGATATTAATCGTAATTGTGCTTTAAAGGAAGCGGTACAACGTTTTCCAAGTTTGTGGTCAAAGTTTAAAAATGACATTGGAACTTTGAAAAATACCGAATTAAATATTGAGGGAAAAGATCCAGAACCCCTTAGTCAGTATGAGTTACCACTAGAATCAATTGATCAACTTTCTGCCATTACTCAAGAGTTTGTACAACTTGGAATTTTAAAGAAAGCTAAATCAGTGGTAAATAACTGTATTTGGCCTGTAAAAAAAGCTGATAATTCATATTATCAGTTGACTTAAGGACATTAAATAAACATATCACAAATAACCCAGGTCTTCCTGATAAATCTAACAAAGTTAAATTTGAATGCTGAGGATAAAGCGTTCTCTGTACTGGAAATGGCTAATAGCCATTTTTTCGTTCCTTTAACCACTTGCCAACCGGGCCATAGCCGAAAGACGGCTGCAGCGAGGTCGGCTAGTTCTGGGTGGACGTCCGTGGGACGTCATTCCAGAATGTTGCTCCCGCATGCCCCCTGGGGCGCGCACCCGGGAACATCCATGACCGCCGGGTCCAGAGGACCCGGCGCATCACGGTAAATAGCCACTGATCGCGGCCGTTTTCCACGTGATCGTTCCGTCAAATGACACCTGACCACTCACTAAAAGGTATTTTTGAGGAAGACAGTTTTAAAGAATGTCGGAAAACATATCCTCTATGGTTCAGAGCGTTATCATCCAAACACATTCAGATAGATGTAAAAGGAAGACATCTTCAGGAATGTACACCAGCACATGTTTATACAGCTGTATCTGAGAAGTCTATCTCAGGTTTCTAGCATAAGAAGAGAGAAGGACATATAATCAGTACTTGTTACTGCAGAACAGTCTAACACTAGAATAAGAGCTTCAATACAGAATACAGTTACAGATATTTCTAATCTTTTAGGGATGAGAACAAAAGGCATAGTCCATTGTCATCTCTGGGGTGATATAAAACCTCTTTGTGAAAACAAGGATTAGTATCATGACCAAAAGGAGGTGTTGAGTTCTGTCATACCTAAACTTCATAGTACATATGATTTATAGTTTAGGCCATCTTAGACAGGATAAGGACAGTACATTGTCATACAGAAAGTTCTCTTTGAAGGAAATACAAGATAGTATTATTTTACATATAGTTTAACAAATTCACAAAGTTATTGTCCCATAATGTTTTAACATTTGTTGAAAAAAAAAAAGAAAAAAGTTACAAGAATTTAATGTAAATATTTTATGCCTAATTAATGATACTGCATCTCTTTTACAGATATGGCATCTATAATCAAATAAATATGGAGGATAACAAGCTCCTATGAAGAGCAAAGAGAATATCAGGAAATTCAAAGTTAAAGAGGAGATCCTTTCGGGAAGAATATTGGACAAAAGATTTATACTTCATATTTATGACTATTTTTTCTTATTCAACAAGGTTTTTCTTGACAGAACTTGAAGAAATTTTAAAGACATTTCATGAAGAAAAAAATGAATCAGATGAATCAGAAGAAACTTTATCTACTATATATAAATAATTTAGGACTCAAACATTTGTCCACATATGCATTTTTTGATAATCCAATTATTCTGATATTAATATGTTCATATTAAGTTAGGATTATCATTTTTATTTATATTTCCTTATTCATATATTGAATATTTTTTAGGTAACAAATGCACAGTCATTCTAGTTAATAGAACATCTTTTGTTCATAATTTAAGAAACATATCACTCGTAGCCTCCCTGATGGTAATCCAGAGTGTGGCTCGGGGTTAAATTTCAGTCCCATTAGCGGTAACCCCGAGCCACACTCGGGATTACATTGCAGGATCCTGGTGCGGCTTTACTTACCTTGTCCCCGGGATCCTGCGATGTCCCCCGCTGTGTCTGCGGGCTCTGTCTCCTCCGAAGCCTGTGCCAGGCTCCGTTCCCTGCGAGCGGCACGACGCACGGGGGCGGAGCCTGGCGGCAAATTCAAAAAAATGTAAAAACCATAATACATACAGTACTGTAATCTTACAGATTACAGTACTGTATGATATTTCACATCCCTTTTGTCCCCAGTGCTTTGGCCCATGCCCTGCATGCAGTTTTATATGATATATACTGTTCTTTCTGCCTGGAAACTGGAGATTGTCCATAGCAACCAAAAAGTGTCCCTTTATGTCAAATCAAAAGTGGCTTTAGATCAGCTAGAAAACAGCGATAGTAAATTAGAACACTTGCAGAATTGAGTGATCATGAATCGTGGGGAAATTTATTTTATTATTATTATATTATTTTTTTTAATTATTTATATTTATTATATTATAATTTATGTTTTTGTGTTTCAAACGTCATCATACCCGGGATATCTACTAGACTCTTGTTTGGACAGATTTAAGTGCGTTATTGTTAAGAATTACAGGCCTACAATATAAAACGCCAAATGTCCATGCAAAATAATTGTACCGCTTTCAGCACCTAAAATCCGAAATAATCATACCGCCAGGGAGGTTAATAGAACTATGGAAAGTTATGACAAGTTTTAGAGTGTAAAGTATATTTCCAAAGAGCTAGAATATAATTTGAGCACAAATATGGAAATTATTGCATCCTTTACTTATTTTAATAATAAATAATTTAATTATTATTATTATTATTATTATTATTATTATTAATTGATATTAGTCATTATTGTATACATTTTTAAAATCTATACCATTATTTTAAGATTTTGAATAGATAGATCTAAGAGGAGTTAAAAGTAAAGAGAAAAGCGATTAGAGAAAGAGTTATTTCTAGCTGCTTCAGCTCTGAGGAATATTGTGTCCGATCATTTGATACAAGGATGTCTATATGTGACATGAATGATGTTTTGAATGTATAAATTAATTTAATATGATTAATCATAATTCAGGGGGGATTGTTAGAATATTATTCCAAATTCATAAATCGGCACTTACAGGTGTTATATTATATTCATGGCAAGCTTGCAAAACATATTTGGTTTTATGATTTGTCATAATAAATAGTATGTGTGACCTTGATCAAATGTTCAGTGAAAAATATCCTCATCTGAAGCTAAGTTAGTAATAAGTTTCTGGTGTATGAAAATGACATATAAGGTATCTTGGTATAAAATGTCATGAGAAGACAAAAATAGACATGTCTACGTAGCTAAAGGAATAATACATTGTGGATTATATTCTGTTAAATTAGTTTAGTGTAGTCTCAGTCATATTAATAAGTATTAGTATACAGTTACTTAATGTAAAGTTGGTAATGTGTTCATATTATGTAGATGTTTGGTTATATGACATTACATGATCACCGCATTACTTCAAGTATGGAGAGTTACATGTGGGCTTGTCAATCAAACTCCATATGACTCTCTGAGTTGGTATCTACTTTTGTATAACATATTACTGAAGTTAGCAGAAATGAATGTGTGCCATACAAGGTTCTACGTTTTTGTGAGGTTATGACGTTTACATGTAACATATAAAGCCAACTTTGCCATACTGAAGGACAGACAGACACACACACACCCTCTAGTAGAGGACACTGACATGTTCACACAAAGAGACTGATAAGTTGGGACAGCTGAATTCTGCCAGAAGTCTAAGCACGTCATTTCCTGCTTCTTCTTGGACGACACACACGAGACAGCATGGACAGAAGGCAGCATGAAGCACACATGCTTTCATAAGCTTATTACAGCTTTATAACTTTTTATTCTATTTCATATATTTTTACCCACACTGAACTATTATACTTTTTAACATTGTATTTATGATGCCAACTGTGTGACATAAAACTTACACTTTGTTTTAAGTCAGTTTGAATATCAATGCTATTCATCCGTAAACGCCTCTGAGATACTAGAATATTAGATATTAATAATATTCTTCAGGGTCACTTAAGTAAAAAGGCTAAATGTACTAGATGCTGATAAAGTTAGAACATCCTAACAAGATGGAACAGGGTCTTGCAGGAGAATGGAATTTGTTGCTCACCTCATACATTCTACCAACTTAAAAACATAAAAAAAAAAAAAAAAGGAAGATAGAAGATTTAGATAAATAACCTAAACTTGAAGGATACTGATTCTCTGTGATATATATTATCTTAGATCAACAAAATAAACATAGCATACAGTGCACTTTAATGGGAGCTTCATGTAGACAAAAACTGGTCAGAGTTTGCACAAAAATGCTTGAAGGAGCATGAGGGAAAAGGGTTGGTGATAAATGATCCCCAATGTGCCACATCCCTATAAAGAACTGGAGATGGAAAAGCCCCTGGGGGTGGGACTTTGAAGGCACTCAATAGTAGTATAATAGAGTATTCAATAAAAACAATTTATTGATAGAAAAATTAAAAATCAAACATGGAATGAACATGGCCTAAACAACTGGACATACATATAAACAGAAATGTAAAGATAGAATGGTATCCTTCACCCGACGCAGTTCAGAGCTGATTGTCATCTCTTTCAGCAGCGGTTAACAGGATATCAATCTATGAAATGTAAATACAGGTAATCAATATAGATAAATCTACATGATGATTGATACATTAGTATAATGGACATAGAATTTCAAACTCACATCTATTCCAGTCATGTACATGTAAATATTCCATGTTGTATTTAAAATAAAAACACTGTCACATAGAGCGTCCGGCAACTCTGCCCACTTTGCGGCTGCTTCAAGATAGAAGTATTGGGGGTGGCCATAGCTGGCAATACAATATTGTACGCACCCAGTTTTCATCCCAAGACCTTGGTTAGGCCAACTCCCTATAGGCAATACGTTAGAATAGGACACAACTGTATGGACGACAATATCTTTTCAATGGAGGCGGGTAAACTGTGCGATTCGTCTACTTGGGACAGATCAAGACACCCGTTTTTCGTGGTGATCTTGAGATGTGGCTGGTCTTTTGACCTTTACCATTGTGATTGTGAGTGCATATGTGTATATGTATTTCCTGGACCCCCCCATGTCAGCCTACTATGGGTCAGCTCCGCCACCTCTGACCCCTCAAGGACCACCTCTTTTCTAGCCCATAAAAGGGCGGCTGTCTGCCCACACCAGTATTTTTTTTGTCCTCGCTCCGGACGCCTTTTAAAGTTTATTTTTATTTATTTATTTTCATTTATTTATTTTCTACATGCATCCCGCCAGGTTCAGCCTCTCCCGGTTCAGAAGACCCCCCATATAGGCTGTAAATCTCCTGAGGAGGTGGGTTCCCGTGGTGCTAGGATTGTATGGTACAGTATAAATGACTATTTCTGGCAAAGGTCACTGGCAGTATAAATGACTGTATATACCTTCATTAGGCAGGTGCTTGCACGCTCTTTTTTTTTTGTGTTCAGGCAGTGGTTTGGCTGGCTGGGACTTGTAGTTCACCGCCTCCACATGTACTCCTTTCAGGAAGCTCAGAGGTGAGCAGGTGAGGTCAGAGTTCGCTTCCTCCTGGTGTTGCCTAGCCAACACCAGAATGCTCACTGCTGATTGCAGCAGGCTCTGTCCTCTAGGCTAATCTCAGCCTCCAGCTGATCAATCTGCTACTCTGCTCTGCTAAGCCTCCCTCCAGGTCTCTCATCACTTCTGCTGTGTTACTTGTGGGTAAGAGTATTTTTATTATTCTGTACCTTCTAGGACTGGGGAATTTTGCCTGCCTGCCTAGCTGCCTTAAAATTGAAGATCTGGATGGAGAAGTTTATTTTAATTGTATTTAATTATTTTATTTTAAAAAAAATATATATATTATTTTATTATACTATTTATTTTTTAAAAGAGAGCACATCCTCTGTTTTACAGAGAGAAGGGCCCACTGCGAGATAAACTCCCGCAAAGAGGTTCCAAATCAGCATTCCAGCCTCAAAAGAGTAAAGAAGGGACTAGACATGACAATTCGCAGAGTCGCATGCAGCTGGATAGACGCCTGTCGTCACAGTATTCCAGATCTCCCTCGCTCTTACCTCACTTTAGCCGCTTGGACCCAAGCCAAGAGACAGTCAAGACAGACGGCTCAGGACAATGCTGCGAAAGCACGCCAGGTTAAATCCTACATTAAGCACGCAGTCAAGGAAGGATTAAAAGAGTGTTTCAAGGAATCCTGCTCATCCTGCTGTAGCTTCACCATCTGCAGATTCAGATCATGTGTTTTCAGTGCGTTTTAACTCTGAAGTCGATAGCGATTTGGATCCATCTGAGGCTGAGATGGCCTCAGAATCGCATACGTTTGATTTTTGCACTGGTTCCCCCTTGGTGGAGGCTGTTAAGGATGCGATGAAGTGGCAGGAAGAATCGTTGCCTCCAAAGAAACAGCAATGATACTACCCATATTTAAAGAAATAGTTACCTTCCTTCCCATTTTATTTCTGAAATTAAAGTAGTAATTGACGATGAGTGGACGGGGCCTGAAAAGAAGCTCAATATGCATAATAGAGTATCGAAACTGTACCCCTTGGGACACTACGCCTAAGGTGGATGCTTCATTACGTGTATTCGCCTGCCACATTACACTTCCACTGGAGGATTCGGTCTCTTTTAGGGATCCTATGGATCGCAAAATAAACACAGACCTAAAAAGGTTGTATAGTTTGGCTGCAGCAGCCTGCAGACCGGCGATAGTACTCACTCCTGTGGCAGCAGCACTTAGGATGGGTTTGCACCTGTGCATTTTTTTTTTTTTGCGTGCTTTTTGCACTACCGTCTATTTATCATGGTCTCCTATGGAACACGTTCTGTGGTGCGGTTCTGCGGAATGCGGGGAGCGCTGGGAGTGCATGGGTGTGAATCCAGCCTTAGAGTGTGGGTAGCGGAGCTGGTGGATGGATGTTTGGATGAAAGTCTGGGAAGTGGCAGTTCTTCTCCTTTGCAGTTTTTAAGACTACTGTAGAGTTATGGCTGAAGTGGCTGTTGACCAGGTCAAGATGACAGCAAAGATAATGGCTCATTCCGTCACAGCCCGCAGAGCCTCATGGTTTAAGCATTGGTTGGCCGATAAGGCTTCTCAGCAGGGAAGCTACTCTTCGGGAAGACTTAAGCCGCGTACACGCGAGCGGACTTCCCGGCATACTTGGTTTGGCGGACATGAGTCCGCCGGACAATCTGACCGTGTGTAGGCTCTGGCGGACTTTTTCCCAAAAGTCCGCCGAACCTAGATTTGAAACATGTTTTAAATCTTTCCGTTGGACTCTGATGGAAAGTCCGCTCGTTTGTGTGCTGGTCCGATTATGCTGGTCCAATGGACCAGATACGACGCAAGGGCAGGGTATTGCATTTTGCGCTCGCTGCAATAGGAAAAACAACATTTTCCTATTGCGGCGAGCGCGGGGCCTAAGGGCCTGGTATGGATTTTAAAGGGAATCCCCTACGCCGTGGGGTCCCCCCCTAAAATCCATACCAGACCCTGATCCGAGCACGCAGCCCGGCTGGTCAGGAAAGGGGGTGGGGACGAGCGAGCGCCCCCCCCCCCTCCTGAACCGTACCAGGTCACATGCCCTCAACATGGGGGGTGGGTGCTTTGGGGGAGGGGGGCCCCATTTTGATGAGGACAAGGGCCTCTTCCCGACAACCCTGGCCGTTGGTTGTCGGGGTCTGAGAGGGGGGGGCTTATCGGAATCCGGGAGCCCCCAGATCCCGGCCCCCCCACCCTATGTGAATGAGTATGGGGTACATGGTACCCCTACCCATTCACCTAGGGAAAAAGTGTCAATAATAAAACACACTACACAGGTTTTTAAAATAATTAAAACAGCTCCGGGGGGGGTCTTCTTCCGGCTTCGGGGGTCCCTCCGGTTCCTCTTCTCCCGGCGTCCGGTTGGTTCCTCTCCGCTCTCTCTGGCCTCTTCTCCCGGTGTTCCAGTTCTTCTGCCGGCTCCTCCGCTGTCTTTATGCCGCTCTTTTGCCAGCGGAGGTCCGAACTTCTGGGCTTCTTGTCTTCTTCCCTCTTCTCCAGATGTTGACACGACGCTCTCTCCGGCTGGACTGCTCTCCAAGCGATCCATTGTGACTTATATAGGTGGAGACCCCGCCCCCTTATGAGGTCACAGTCCCTGGGCATGCTGGGACTGACATTTTAGGGGGCATGGTCACCGGGTGATGTTGACCATGCCCCCTAAAACGTCACAGAGCCAGCATGCCCAGAGGCCAGAGAGAACGGAGAAGAACCAACCGGACGCCGGGAGAAGAGGAACCGGAGGGACCCCCAAAGCCGGAAGAAGACCCCCCCGGAGCTGTTTAATAAATTATTTTAAAAACCTGTGTAGTGTGTTTTATTATTGACACTTTTTCCCTAGGTGAATGGGTAGGGGTACCATGTACCCCATACTCATTCACATAGGGTGGGGGGGCCAGGATCTAGGGGCCCTCCTATAGGGGGCTCCCGGATTCCGATAAGCCCCCCGCAGACCCCGACAACCAACGGCCAGGGTTGTCGGGAAGAGGCCCTTGTCCTCATCAACATGGGGACAAGGTGCTTTGGGGTGGGGGGGCCCTGCAGGGCCCCCCCTCCCCCAAAGCACCCACCCCCCATGTTGAGGGCATGCGGCCTGGTACGGTTCAGGGGGGCTCGCTAGTCCCCACCCCCTTTCCTGACCGGCCGGGCTACGTGCTCGGATCGGGGTCTGGTATGGATTTTAGGGGGGACCCCACGCCGTTTTTTTCAGCGTAGGGGGTTCCCTTTATAACCCATACCAGACCTAAGGGCCTGGTATGCCCCGCGACGGGGCTCGCAAGGTGTCAATCTCGCCGATAAAAGCGGCAAGATTGACTTCCTTTTCTAGTCCCGTCGTACCTGAGTCACGTTCAAAATGAACGGACGTGTGTGGGCAAGTCCGTTCATTCTGAAAGTCCGCCGTAACTCCGGCAAAAGCCCGTTGGAAAGATGGGCGGACTTAGCCCGCCGGAAAGTCCGGTCGTGTGTAGGAAAGTCCGTCCGTTTTTAAGTCCGGCGCACCTGGCGGACAAAGTCCGTCGGAAAGTCTGCCGGACCAAGTATGCCAGAAAGTCCCATCGTGTGTACGCGGCATTAGAATCAGCAATTCAGCGGGTTTCCGGTGGCAGATCTGGCCTAATCCCGCAGAAGAGAAAAAGACACAGCAGCCCTTTCGGTTTAACAAGGGATCCAAAGGATTCAGAGAGGCCAGGGCTTACAGACAGTTTTTCAGACAGTGGAGGGGAGCTGGTTTAACCTTCCAGAAACCTTCCAAGCCCAGGGCCTCAAAGCTCCTGAGGCTAGGTTTCCACTACTGCGTCCCCAAAGTCGTGCGATTTACACTGCGACTTTGCTATGCGATTTGTGATGCAATGTCATTCGACCTATGAAAACTATGTGACAACAAGTCGCACAGATGTCGGAACAAAGTAGTGCAAAAACCTTTTTTGGAGTGGCTGCGACTTAAGTCGCACCAATTGGAATGGGGACCATTGAAATACATGGGTTTTTACTTGTCATGCGACTTCACATGTGTCAGGTCACATAACTCACAGTAGTGGAAACAGAGCCTAAGGCTTCAAATAAGTCCTTCTGAAGCGGTCTCCGCTTAACCCTCTCAAGTAGGAGCAAGACTAGCCCAATTCAGGGTGGGTTTGGGCAGACAAATTACATGATGCCTGGATTGTAGCCGCCAATCGATCATGTTATCGCCTCAAGTTCAGAACAAGGCCCCCTCAGACCTTGTTCATAGAAACTGGACTTCCTACGGATTTGGAAAGGAGGCAATATTTGCAAGGATATATAGGGGAGCTGTTGGAAGCAAGGGCCATCCTTCTGGTTCCAAGGCACAAATTGGGCCTCTGTTTTTGGTCCAAGAGGCTTCAGGGGGTTTCGGACCAGTTTTTGACCTCAAAGTCCTGAATTCTTACATGAAGGTTCCACCATTCAAAATGGAGTCATTGGAAAGGATCGTTTCGGTTGTGGAGTCAGGAGACTGGATGGTTTCCATCGATCTGGCGGATGTATATCTTCATGTCTCCATAGATGCATCTCACCATCGCTTTCTCAGGCCTTCCGTGGAAGGTTCTCATTTTCATTTGTAATCTCTCCCATTCGGTCTCTGCACGACTCCGAGAACGTTTTTAAAGCTACTGTCTGCTGTGTGCGACTCTCAGGGTCAAGGGAGTGCAAATATTCCATTATCTAGACGACATGCTACTACTGGGTCCGTCAAATGAGCACTTTCTAGTTAATGTGAATTTCACCTGCAAAACAATAGCTCGTTTCGGTTGGTTGATCAACTTTCGGAAAAGCCAGATGCATCTGACCCAAATGTTTAAGTATTTAGGAGTACAATTCAACACAGATCGGGGTCGTGTTTCTCTTCCTCAGAGGAAGGTCCGGGAGATCCAGTCTCAGACAAAGCAGTGATGGCCAGGCCTTCTATGATGCTGAAGGAATGCATGCAGTATCTGGGGGTTTTATCAGCCACAGTTCCATTAGCCCCATGGGTCAGGTGGTGCAGAAGGAGGTTTCAATGCAACTTTCTTCTTCAGTGGGATCGTCTGCTAATTCCGATAATCTGGTCCCTGGTTTGGTGGTCAGTAGCTCGCAATCTTTCCTGCAGAGTTCCGTTGAAGGCCTCAAAACCAATAGTGGTGTCGACTAATGCAAGTCTGGCAGGCTGCGGGGCACACTGCCTGGGACAGCAGATTCAAGGCCAATGGAACCTTTGTGGGGCGAAGAGTTCAAATTTCCTGGGATTGGATGCTGTCAGACGCGCTCTTAGCGTTCCAACCTATGTTGCGAGGTCGAGCTGTCAAGATTCTTTTGGATAACAAAACTACGGTGGCTTATGTGTCTCATCAAGGGGGCACAAGAAGTCATCCTCTCCTTCAGGTGGCATGTCAATCTTCCTATGCACAGAGAAGAATCTCGGCTCTCTTACAGCATCTTATCTCCCAGGGCCTGGCAATGTTTTAGCAGATCGCTTGAGTCGAGGCTTTGATCACAACAAATAGGGCCTCAACCCCAAGTGCCTACGCAAGATCTTCAGGGTCTGGGGAACGCATTGGAGAATTGTCAACTGCCTTGCTTCTTCTCCAGGACCTAGCATCCACAGGCATTGGGTCAGGGTGCTCTGTCCAGGTCTTGGAACTTCCCCTTGGTGTATGTGTTCCTGCCACTTCCATTGGCTCTCAAAATCCTGCTGAAGATTCAGCGAGAAAGGGTCACAGCAATAGTAGTCCTACCTTACTGGCTCAGGGAGCCGTGTTTCCCTCTGGCTTGGAGGATAAAGTTGGGCTCACCAATCCCTCTGCCTCCTTGTCAAAATCTCCTTCTGCAGAGTGGGGCCTGACATCCAAACCGCAGGAGGATAACGTTAATGACATTATTACAGGCTCGTCAGAACGAATGTAACCTATCATCGGATCTGGAATACTACGGAAAGGGGTTGGGACCTTGGATCTCCTTCAGTATCTAACATTTTAGAGTTTCTGCAGAGTGGTCTCCAAGGGTTAGCTTATTTCCCTTAATTTTCCCTTAACCCTTAATTCCCTGAAGGGTCAAATCCCTGCCTTGTCGGCTATGTCGTCGTGTACAAGATATGCTCTACATCCGTTGGTGATCTGATTTTTAGGGGCAGCCATAGAAATCAGACCTCCATTGAAATTGTTTTTTCCAAAAGAGGACTTAACACTAGTCTAGGGAACATTGCTGGTTCCTCAGTTTGATCAAGCTTTCTCTTGTTCATTATTTCTTTTAACAGTTTTTTTGTTTTTTACTAGCCATGGCCTCGGCCAGAAGAGTCTCCGAGTTGTGCGCCTTCTCATCTAAAGAACCATATTGTTCGGTGCTCCCAGACAAGATAGTCCTTAGGCCAATACTGAGCTTTCTAACTAAGGTGGCCACATAATTTCGTATAAACTGGGAGGTCATTCTCCCAGCCTTTCCGGTGGATACAGCTGATGATGAGTGGAGTAGGTTAGACCTGGTCTCTGCGGTTTCAACTTACCTGAAATGGACTAAAAGCTTTGGAAAACAAGATCAGCTGTAGGTTTTCCCAATGGGGCCTAAAAAGGGTATGCCAGCAACATCCAGAGTTGTGTCTTCCTGGTTTGTCAAGACCATGCATATTGCATACAAAACGCTGGGCCTTCCTCCTTCACAGATCAAAAAAAAATTCGACGAGGGGTATGGCAGCATCTTGGGCATACGCGAAGGTCGCCCCTGAGGTAGCTTGCAGAGCAGCAACCTGGAGCGCCCCCGACACCTTTTATTAGGCATTACAGGCTTAATATGGCTTGTCCGCCTGAGGAAACATTTGGCTCTATGGTTATTATGGCGGCAGTTGCCCATTAAAAACTTTGAGTAGCACTGCACTGAGGGTTTGGCTTATTTTTTATTTTGTGTCTTTCCTCCCTTCTTAATATTGCTTGGAACATCCCATAGTAGGCTGACATGGGGAGGTCCAGGAATAAGGAAAATTGTTATCCATACTTACCGTAATTTTCCTTTCCTGGATCCTCCCCATGTCAGCCGGAGGATTCCCACCCAGTTTATCCATCGCGAGGCGGGGGGGTTTATCACTGGTGGAGGCAGACAGCCGCCCTTTTATGGGCTAGAAAAGAGGTGGTCCTGGGAGGGGTCAGAGGGGGCAGAGCTGACCCATAGTAGGCCGACATGGGGAGGATCCAGGAAAGGAAAATTACGGTAACTATGGATAACAATTTTCCGATATAGATATATAAATACCACCTTTCGGTCCTCTCAATGGTTTTGCTTTTAACCATGGAGTTTCGGGGACATCCAACATAGGCTACTGGTGATGAAGAGGGGGTATTTGGATTAATTTAACCAATGCAATATAGTTTATGTATTACCCAGTGGGACAATAATATTGGGTCCTCTGTCCTTGTATCATGTACCACCCGATCCGACCCCCCCCTTGCAAACTCGCTGCCCTTAGCCACCATCATTAGCCGGCATCCCTCCTCTTCCACTCCCGCCGGCTTCAGGTGCTGCATGGGGCTTGGGGGGGGGGTCCAAATGTGTCCCCCCCGCCAGTCCCCAACTGCCCCTGCACCCCTGATCCATGGCCGCTCCGAGCGGCATCTCTCCTTCCCTCTGCCTGCACAGATCTCAGTGATCTGTCAGGCTGGGGATCGTGACGGGGGAGGGGGGGGGAGCGGTGTGGGTGGGGGTGAAGTTGGGGCTTGGGAGGCTTTAGTAAACATGTGTTTACTAAGCTCCCCCGTGTAGAAGAGAGGGCACATGCAGCAATCACTACTGATCGCTATGTGCCCACTGACAGCTGATATATCGTAACAGCGAGTGTTACAATGTATCAGACTGTCATTTCCTGCATGAGTAGAATCTCTATACAGATTCTCATTCATTCAAGTGATACAGAGAAAAGGGACTATCTTCAGTCCCTTTCTCTGTCTCACCAAAGACCCCCCCCCCAAATAAAAAAAAATTAAAATGACAAAAACAAATTGTAAAAAGTAAAATAAAAAAAAACACAAAGAGCCTTTTTACACTGGCAGCGCCCGTGCGTCGGCAGTAAAGCGACTGCAAAGTGATTTCAATGAGCAGGGGCGCTTTAGGAGCGCCCCTGCTCAAAGAAGCTGCTTGCAGGACTCTTTTGGACATCCTGCCAGCGCAGTGCCCCAGTGTGAAAGCACTCAGACTTTCACACTGGGATTGCAGATTGGGCTTTTTTCAGGCGCATTTCAGGCGCTCAACCCTCCACGGTGAGGCTCGGGAGAAGTCCTGGAGGCGGATATGGGAGGAGGTGATGAGGGAGCTAGAGAGCAGGAGGTCTTGGGAGGAACGGAGATGGCGATTAGGTTGGTATTTTGAGACTAGGTTAGTGATGTAGCTGGGGGCAGAGTTGTGGATGGCTTTGTAACTTATTGTTAGTATTTTGAATTTAATTCGTTGGGCGAGTGGTAGCCAATGGAGGGATTGGCAGAGAGGGGTACCAGACACTGAGCGGTTTGTAAGGTGGATGAGTCTGGCAGCAGCATTCATGATGGACTGAAGGGGGGATAGTCTGTTTAAAGGTAAGCCAATGAGGCGCGTGTTGCAGTAGTCAAGGCGAGAGATAACCAGGGAGTGAATCAGGAGCTTTGTGGTTTCATTGGTTAGAAAGGGACGTAGTTTAGAGATGTTGCGGAGGTTGAGGCGGCAAGCTTTGGAAAGTGATTGGATGTGGGGCTGAAAGGAGAGTTCAGAATCCAGGATAACACCTAGCACCCTGACATGTGGGGACGAGTGGATGGTTTTGCCATTGCTCTTGACAGAGAAGTCAGGGGAAGAGGCACGTGGGGGAGGAAATATTATAAGCCCGGTTTTGGACATGAGTTTGAGGAAGTAGTGTGACATCCATACAGATATGTCGGTTAGTAAGTTAGTGATGCGTGAGGAGACTGATGGAGTGAGTTGAGGGGTGGAGAGATAGATTTGTGTGTCATCAGCATAGAAATGATATTGAAAGCCGTGAGAGGCTATCAGCTGACCCAGGGAAGAGGTGTAGATTGAAAATAAAAGAGGTCCAAGAACAGAACCTTGGGGGACCCCGACAGAGAAGGGAAGAGGAGAGGAGGAAGTAGAATTGTAAGTGACACTGAAGGTGCGTTGGGATAGGTAGGATGAGAGCCACTGAACAGCACAGTCACGAAGACTGAGGGAGTAAAGTTTTTTGAGGAGGAGGGGGTGGTCAACCGTGTCAAAGGCAGTAGTAGGAGTACAGAATAGGGTTTGTTGGTTTTTGCAGTTAGTAGGTCATTTGTGAGTTTTAAAAGAGCAGTTTCTGTGGAGTGTTGAGGGCGAAATCCAGATTGAAGGGGGATCAAGAAGGTTGTTTTTAATGAGGTGGTCACTCAGTTGGTTGTAAACCAGGCGTTCAAGGAGTTTAGAGGAAAAGGGGAGATAGGGCGTAGGTTGTTAAGATTGGTAGGGTCCAAGGACGGCTTTTTGAGTATGGGGGTGACCAGTGCATGTTTTAGAGCATCAGGGAAGATGAAAAGATGAAAAAGCAGATCCGCCTGCTCAGCGAGGGGGGGGGGGGGGGGATCTGTCTGCTGATCCCCGCTGAGCAGGCGGATAACAGATCCACCCATTGTTCTCTATGGAGAGACTGATGTATATAGACATGTGTTCTTTTACACCCGCCTGCATCTGATCTAGTACGCTAAAAACAGACAGGGATACCATTCCCCATACATCTATCAGATCGGATGGCATCCGATGGAAATGGACAGGCAGTCCTTTTCCTTTGGACCGTCCCATACAGAATAGCGAGTTGTGTCCGTGTCCGCTCTGCATCAGCGGAGCGGACACGGTTCGCTATTCTCTATGGGACGGTCTATGGGACATATATGTCATATATGTCAATATACATCAGTCTCTCCATAGAGAACAATGGGTGGTCCGATTGGGCCCGCCTGAAAAATGGACAGGCAGACCCGATCGGGGTGCATGTGTGAAAGGGGCCTAAGGCCTTGTTCACACAGGGCATACACAGCGTACCTTTACAGGGATGCACGGGTGTTTGATTTTCACCATTTTGCAAAAAGGCACAAAAAATGTAAATTTCAAATTTACAAATATTTGTTATTTATTAACTTAATACAGGTTAAGCTTTTATATTTAGTAGGCATTTCGTAGCAATTGTGTTAAGTTTGCTGTGTTTTTATCTGCGAATGGTTTTAGTGTATTTTTTGCAAATATATTGGTTTGATAAACATTTGCGCAAATACCGCAGGATCTAAAAAAAATCAGTAGCACCTTTTTATTCTACTTATCATGTGCTTTCAGAAAATATGGTTTTGGGGGTCTTTCACAAATTCTGAAAGCTATAAGTGAAAAATAAAAAAAAAAAAAGGAAAAATTGCAAAAATGGTCTGGCCACCTGAGTGTACAAAATGGAGCACAGGGCCTGGCAGCGAAAGGGTTAAATACTGGGTGTGAAGGTTCATGTGGGCAGTATTTTGAGATCAAAAAGCTGGGAACATGATCGCAAACTAACAGGAGGAAATTTCTAAACTAATCTTGGACAGTATTATTTTACTGAAAAGGTAGTTGATCCTTGTAATAGACTTCCAGCAGAGGTAGTGAGCTAGTCAACAGTAAGTGGACCCGAACATGCTTGGGGCAAATATAGATCTATGCTCACAAGAGTGAAAAAAAAAAATGAATATATAAAAATTATATAGATAGAGGCAGAGGAAAAGAAAGAAGAACGGGTAGGCTTGATCGATTGTCCACTTGGTCTTTTCTGCCATCAGTTTTCTAATTATCGTTATAGAAAAAAAATTACCTACATAGCCCCCCGGACAAAAACAATGAAAAATATATGTCTCAAACACAATAAAAGCCTTATTTAGAGTTGTAGTGAGCAGTACTAACAATAACTCTGTTGAGGAAGCGCGATAAAGATTGAGCAATTAAAAAACGGTTAGTTCATTCTTTAGGGTCTCCAACACATCCATGAAAAACTAAACAAAAAAGTGTCAAACTGAGTAAAATAACCTGGTAAGGACCCTGCAATTCTTCTACATGGAAAAATACGACTGTATGCATATTATTTTTTGGCCACCAGGGTATTAAAGTGGTTATAAAGGTTGAAAGTTTTTTACCTTCATGCATTGTATGCATGAAGGTAAAAAAAAGCTTCAGAATGCAGTTTCCCCTGCAGCACCCCCTAACTAAAAATACTTGAGCCCGATCTCAACATAGTGATCTGCACGAGAGCCGCTGCTGTCTTGGCTCTCTGCCGCCTCATTGGCTGAAACACAGCAGTGGGAGCTACTGGCTCCCACTGCTGTCAATCACAGCCAGTGAGGAGGGGTCTGGAGGATGGGGCTGAGCCCCGTTCTGTGTGTTTTATGGACACGAGTGCCCCATTAGAAAGCACAGAGGAGGGAAGTTTAACATAACATGTTTGTTATCAAAAAAAAAAAAATGGAGCCTTTAATACCACTTTAACATATTGAATGGAGGAATACATGTATGAAAGGAAACTATACATCTATGCAAAAAAGCAATGCAAGCCCCTGTCAGCTGTAGTTTGCCATGTAAGAAATACGTTTGGTCACTGCTCCCAATGTTAAAGTGGTTGTAAACCCTTACAGACCACTTTTACCTACAGTTAAGCCTAGATTAAGGCTTACCTGTAGGTGCAAGAAATATCTCCTAAACCTATATGGTTTAGGAGATTTTCCAAAAGACAGGCGCCGATGTCTATGGCGCATGCGCCATAGACAACGGCACGCAGGTGCACTGAGCATGCCGTTTCTAATGGCGATCATTCCATTAGTGGGGCACCAGCGCGCATGCGCGGGAGTGACTGCATCGCGGCTCCGGCCAATCACAGCGCCGCAGCCGCGATACCCGGAAAGAAGATGGACGCTTCATGGAAGAGGGGACAGCGTTGACATCGCAGGCTCCTGTGTCAGGTAAGTGACACATAATGGGCAACTATCCGATGCATAGTAGCCCATTATGCTTTACCTTTGCAAGGAAACAAAGAGGGTTTACTGCCTCTTTAAAGGTTATCATCCTTATCCTAGAAATGGATGAGCACCCTATAAACTCACTCACACTCCACAAAGCCTAGTGCAGGATATGCTCTGGAGATTGTAAGCACTGTGCACAGACCAGGCAATGCAACAGAAACTTTATAACGAAAGTACCAGAGTTACCATGTCCCAGATACTTGCTTTGCTCTCTTGCACAAAATGTATATGTATCCTTTCATGATCTCTCTCGGGTAAAACTGCTGATCCAGCCTTTCTGAACACATCAGATGAATGCCTCATGTCTGTGGGTGCTCAATGTGCAGCCACTGTCAGGGTAAACTAGCAATCCGATAGGTATGCTGATGTTTCCCATAATGAACTTTTGTTATCATTGTGATTGCTTGACCTTGCTCATCAACAAAATATAAAGAATTTAAACTTTAGGCTACTTTCACACTGAGGCGCTTTACAGGCGCTATAACGCTAAGAATACCATAACTGCAAAGTGCCTCTAAAGCACCTACGAAAGCGCCTCTCCTGCCAATCCAGTGTGAAAGCCCGAGGGCTTTCACACAAAGCGGTACGCTGGCAGGACGCTAAAAAAGTCCTGCAAGCAGCATCTTTGAGGCGCTTTATCAATAGGCAGCGGCACTTTGCGGGAGCTTTTAACCCTTTTTGACGTCAACCCGACTTGCCCCGCCCCTCCCGGAAGAGCGCTCTGAGTGTGTCTGTCAAAATAGATTTTTGTAATAAATGCAGAGTTGTAATCTATTAAGTGGCCACCGCTGTATGTTTTTTTATTTTTTAATATATGCACCTTCATACCTTATTTCTTAGTCTGTGTATATAACTGTATATCCCACTCATGTGACTGCCAGGTCTGGCCCCCCTCTCTCCTCTCACGTCTCTCGTAACTAGGGATGCACCGAAACATATCGACCGAAAATGGCCCTTTCGGCGAAAAGCCGAAAGAGAATTTTTGCCGATACTGAAGGGGGCGGGGCTCGCCCCCGCTCCTGGTGCCGCCTATCAGGGGGGCTTCCTATATTGTAGAAGAGAGGAGAACCGCCGCCTGTTTGATTACAGCGCCGGGAACATCACAGCTTTCATTTCAATAGCTGTGTGTTGCCCGATGCGCGCCGTCACATACAGCCCCTCCCCCTTGTCTGGGCACTTTGATAGACAGATCAACCGTCCAATGGGCGGCTCTCCTCTCTCTTCACTGGCTGTAATGGGGACACAGGCTGCACTACTGGGGACACTGGCTGGCTGCATCTGACGGGCACTGGTGAGGCTGCATTGATCTCTTGTATCATGTCTGCAGTCTCTGACCATCTCCTGTACCATGTCTGCAGTCTCTGACCATCTCCTGTACCATGTCTGCAGTCTCTGACCATCTCCTGTACCATGTCTGCAGTCTCTGACCATCTCCTGTACCATGTCTGCAGTCTCTGACCATCTCCTGTACCATAAAGCACAAAAGAACAAGGGATAGTAGTTGGACTTTGCGTGAGAACATGTCAATGAGTATAAAGATTAATTATTCAGGATCAAATAGGGTTGACCTGAAACATATATTACACCTATAGTTCATAAAATAATGTAATATCCATAGTTATATGTAAAGCCCTGGATACCATAATCTCAAAGGAATTTCAAGGTGTAAATGGTACAAAGTAGTTTAATAAAATTATCGTAAGACATACATCATACAACATAGTTAGGCATATACAGGCAAGCAGACAATGGACATAATTCATGTAAATAGGTATAGTTACAGAAAAAGAATTTTATTAAACTACTTTGTACCATTTACACCTTGAAATTCCTTTGAGATTATGGTATCCCAGGCTTTACATATAACTATGGATATTACATTATTTTACAAACTATAGGTGTAATATATGTTTCAGGTCAACCCTATTTGATCCTGAATAATTAATCTTTATACTCATTGACATGTTCTCACGCAAAGTCCCGCTACTATCCCTTGTTCTTTTGTGCCTTACATTACTGGGATGGAGACATGTCAATGCATTTATTGGTGTGGACAGGTCACAACTCCATTTTTGCATCTCCTGTACCATGTCTGCAGTCTCTGACCATCTCCTGTACCATGTCCCCAGTCTCTGACCATCTCCTGTATAAAAAGATTTTTAAAAACAGTCACTTTCGGTATCTGTGTTGTTTCGGTATCGGTTTTGGTTTTCGGGATCAAGGAAGATTTATTTTCGGTATCGGTTTCGGCACCAAAAAACCCATTTGGTGCATCCCTACTTTTAACGTCAGCCGCGCCCGCCTCTCTTCTGATCTGATAGCTACAGTCGGTGGGCGGGGCTGAGAAATCCCACTGACGTCAGGAGAGAGGCGGGCCGGACCGAGCAGAGCAGTAACATGAGCAGCATATACAGTTCTACACAGACTAAAAAAGGAGGTATGAAGCTGCATATATTTTAAAATGTACATACAGCGGTGGGCACTTAATGTTTTACAACTGCATTTATTACCACACTTACACTGGCTCCTACACGTGCTCTGTGCTGACACATTTGTGGGCTCCACCCCCCCACCCCACCCCACCCCCCCCCCCCGTTTGCACATTCCACTGTGTTAACTCCTAGTGTGCTGGAAAGTGCAAACAAGGGAGCCCAGAGAAATGTCATCACAGAGACAGTACAGGAACTTCACAGGGCTGTTTGTCAGTTGTGGATTCTAATCCCTCCTGACCTCCCAGCAGCTGTGTGTGTGAATTCCTGTAACCTATTATTAAAAGTTAGCAGCTACAAAAAGTTTAGCTGACTTTTAATAAAAAGACACCCACCTGTCCCACGGTCCAGCGACGTGGCCACCCAAACCCTCCATTCTCTCCCCTGCCTGTCCACGGCACCTGAGTCTCAAAAAAAAAAAAAAAGAGGACGACACACACACACCCCCCCCCAAAAAAAATTACAAGCCAAATGTGGCATGTCAGAGGGCGAGGAGTGCTTAAAGCGGAAGTTCCAATTTTGGGTGGAACTCCACTTTAAAAGTAGTGAGGTTATTTTTAATTCAAAGAAAGAGTTCCAGTAAATTTTTTGTTTCTCCATTCTCTCCCCCGCCTGTCCATTGCGCTGGCAATACTACTGTGGGCATCCGGCTGTGACAGCTTGCAGCTTCACAGCCGGGTGCACATGTCTCACTGGGCTGTCCTGCACAGCCGGGCAATCTTCTGGGACCTGTGATGTGTCCCAGAAAATTGCAGGGAGGAAGGGCCGCCTAGGCGGTCCAAATGGAAGTGGGAGCTCGTCGGTAATCGTGATGCATCGCGGAATCGAATCGTTGACCAGATAATCGTAATCAAATCGTGAGACCAGTGAAGATGCTCACCCCTACTAGATCCCAATGTGACACCGTGTCTGACTTAAACCTTATCTATGTATATCCTATTGCATTTGACAAATAAATCATACAACAGTGAATGAAAACATATAAAAGTGCATATATGTAGGACTATGGGGACAGTTTTGACAACAGCGGCTCAAATATGTAACGATATAAATATATTGCCATTACCTAGGCGCGAGTGTTTTACAATATAATTTATGGGAGTATAGTATTGCTAAAAAAAAAAAATTTTTAAAAATTAAAAAGGCAACAAAAAACAAACAATGAAAAAACGCTAGTGCAAAGATGTTGAAAAACTCACTCTACAGCTTTCTACAGCTAACGTTACTGGCTTTTTTTTTATAATGTCTAGTGTGCATGAGGTTAAAAGAACCAAGTGTAGTTCACAGACAGCTTGCCAGCACTCTGAAGATACTGTAATCTGAAAATGACCAGATTGTGACTGTAAGTTTCACAACCTCCTAAAGTCCAATTCCAATTTATAAAGGACTCTTTGAAACAGATTGTCAAGCCTTCCAAAAGTGATTAGAAGACTGGAAACGATTGTCAAACGTAAATAGTGTGTGCTTTTGTCCTCAGGACAGGCGACCCTCACAGCTAGGGCTGTGTAAAAGAGATGCTATTAATCTCAAACATTCATCCATCCTGCCCAATCTAAAGCATGCAAGGATCTGTACAGACAGGAACATACATTCTCTACTCCGTGCACAACCACCTCAAAATAAATTACATTTCTAACTTTAACTTACCAGGCATACCTATTAATTTAAACATGTTTTTCTTTGATGCATGTCAGGGCAAAAACCCTAATTTTCCTATGGCTGGGAATAGGCTACACCCAGAACTCTAGAATGATCTTGTACTAAAAATTAAAATTCAAGTCACTACAGAATTTACACAAGATAATACTTAACCAAGACAACTTGCATGTGTGTCATCATTTATGTTTGTACAATCTATTCTAAAAAAACATTTATTGTGCCATGGGCGCCACACCTACATTCACAAGGATAGGTCCTAATGATTTCCCTTAGGATTTTAGACAGCTGGCACTATATGTGTAATATTAAATCAAATAAAAACTGGTCTGCATAGCACCAAAGAAAGACAAAAAGGTATACAAGACACATCCATCCAGTTCAACCAACAGAGAAAAAATAAAACTAAAAATACACCAATAAGCAGTAAGGCATGATTCAATTTCCTTCAAAGGGGGGGAAAAAAAACCCTTAAGGAAAACACAAAGGGAAAGGCGCCTCTGGGTGTAGTATAAAACCATTTATTAAAAAATCAATGTGCAAGCAACTCACATTTAGGTGACCATAAAACAGCATCTAGTGGATAAGAAAGATGATCCATCATGGGGCAGTTCGTCAGGTAGTCACAATAATCACTGCTGGTATGCCGGCGTATGACTCGTAATAGACCGCTGAAGCCAGCTGCGGTGGTGTAGACTCAAAACGAGGCCAGGAACGCAGATGGATAACAGGCGCTGTGTTGTGACGTCACTGGTGTGCAACACGTTTCCTGAGCGTACTGGCTACTATATTCCGGTAGCCGCGCTCCTTCATCAAGCTATGGATGGATCGTGATGCTGACTTAAATGGGCCAGGGGAGGGGAGGAGCCAGAGTAAACATTAAAAAAGATGCGATTCCATATACAGGCATTCAGGGGATATTTAAAAAAATAATAAATAAGCAATGAGCAAATGTTAAAAACATTTAAAACACAGTGGTGCAGCACACCAAAGTAAACATAAAGTGGAAAATTATTAAAGAATAATAAATGTAAAAAGTATATATATATATATATATATATATATATATACATATACATATACATATACACACACACACACACACACACACACACACACGACAATACATATCCTTATACATATATTTTCTGCATATATATTTAGAGAAGGTCACAATAGATCAAAAATGCTGAGGAGGGGAAAAAAAAAAAAAAAACAAACTCAGTACTCTAATCAGCAATACGGTGAAGTGCAACGATATATGCATGAATATTACCAACAAATACAGGGGACAGCTATGGGGGCCAATTTTGCCCCCTCATACGCCAACTTGGCCATGGGCCTATGGGAAACTAATTTCATCTATCAAAATAATCCCTTTGCAGCTAACATAATATTCTTTGGGAGATATATTGATGATTTGATAATCATTTGGGATGGTGACACCGATATGATTACTACTTTTGTTCAACATTGTAACACCAACCCTTATGGGCTGTCTTTTACGTCAGCTACTGACCCAGCTACCATGGCCTTTTTGGATTTGGAATTAGGACATGATGGTGACATCATCACCTCAAGAAACTACACCAAACCTACAGCGGGTAATTCCTACTTACATTTTGAAAGCTGCCACTTCCCTAAGTGGATTACGAATATCCCCAAAGGACAATTTTGCCATCTTCGGCAAAATTGCACCAAGGATTCTGATTATGCCGAACACGGCAAAACCCTAAAAAGGAAATTCCTCAACAAAAAGTATCCGGAAACTCTAGTCGAGGAAGCTTACAATCATTATCTGCATGGGAAGCCCCCAAAAACTAATCAACCCCCACATGACTGCTCAGAAGTTTCTAAAACACTTACCACAACAAGTATAAAAATATGGAGATGATCCTAGAAAAACACTGGGGGATCTTACATCAAGATCCTCATTTAAAAACATCTCTTCCCGCCCGCACAAAAGTTATCTACCGTAGGGCCCCCAACTTAAAAAATAAGATTGCACCCAGCAAAACTCAAATCCACTCTAGCCATACCATCTCTGTACCTACATTGATTCCCCTGGTAGACATGTATCAGTACCGAAAGGCTCTATGCAAAACTTGCAAATTTGTCCAACATGGACAGAACTCATTTACCACCAAGGGCAAGACCTATGTATTTAAGTAATTCTTCAACTGCTCGTCCGACTTTGTCATCTATGGCCTAACTTGTCCTTGCGGCCTAATTTATGTGGGCCGAACGATCAGGGCTTTGAGACAAAGGTTTGGCGAGCATAGAAGACTTGTAGAAGGAGGCACGGACCCTCATAGTGTTCCAAAACACTTTGCCATGGCCCACCAGAGTTCCACGTGGGTCTTAGGGTCTGGGTTATTGAACAGATCCCTAGGTCCCGTCCGGCTGCAGAGATTTAAGAAACTCTGCGCCCGCGAGACCTACTGGATCTACACCCTGGATGTACTTTCGCCTGGGGGTATAAACGAGAGCATTGAAATTGCCACCATCTTATGAATATATCATCTAGTGTTGCCTCTCTGAACCTAGCATCTCAGCCCTATCTGCAGGTATTCTAATCTCTGTAATTTGTATCCACAGGCTGATCTTCCTTCTGATCTCCCCTTTTCTTTATGGGTGGCGGGCTGGTGTAAGTATGGACCTACACCGTTTCGTACAGTCCCAATTGATTCTATTATAGTTCCCCTTCTTCCCTCCCCTTAATATAATTTTTATATTTGAATTGTATTCTCTTACCGTACTATTCAGATGAGTCTGCACTGTACCTTATGCATGACCTCATGTACAGATCAGACGATTAAATATGTTCCCTCATCTGTATTCATATATGCATGAGTCTGCTTAACCACTTCAGCCCCGGAAGGATTTACCCCCTTCCTGACCAGAGCACTTTTTACAATTTGGCACTGCGTCGCTTTAAATGCTAATTGCGCGGTCATACAATGCAGTACCCAAACGAAATTTGCGTCCTTTTCTTCCCACATATAGAGCTTTCTTTTGATGGTATTTGATCACCTCTGCCGTTTTTATTTTTTGCGCTATAAACGGAAAAAGACCGAAAATTTAAAAAAAAAAATATTGTCTACTTTTTCTTATAAAAAAATCCAATAAACTCAATTTTAGTCATACATTTAGGCCAAAATGTATTCGGCCACATGTCTTTGGTAAAAAAAATGTCAATACGTGTATATTTATTGGTTTACGCAAAAGTTATAGCGTCTACAAGCTAGGGTACATTTTCTGGAATTTACACAGCTTTTAGTTTCATAGTTTCATAGTTACATAGTTACATAGTCAGGTTGAAAAAAGACACAAGTCCATCCAGTTCAACCTTAAAAACAATAAAATAAAAAAAAAAAAACAATAAATAAAATAAAAAAGAGTTTATGACTGCCTATGTCATTTCTTGAGGTGCTAAAATGGCAGGGCAGTACAAAACCCCATTTTGGAAAGTAGACACCCCAAGGAAATTGCTGAGAGGCATGTTGAGCCCATTGAATATTATTTTTTTTTGTCCCAAGTGATTGAATGACAAAAAACAAAAAAAACAAAAAACAAATTACAAAAAGTTGTCACTAAATGATATATTGCTCACACAGGCCATGGGCATATGTGGAATTGCACCCTAAAATACATTCAGCTGCTTCTCCTGAGTACGGGGATACCACATGTGTGGGACTTTTTGGGAGCCTAGCCGCGTACGGGGCCCCAAAACCAATCACCGCCTTCAGGATTTCTAAGGGCGTAAATTTTTGATTTCACTCCTCACTACCTATCACAGTTTTGAAGGCCATAAAATGCCCAGATGGCACAAACCCCCCCCCCCCCCAAATGACCCCATTTTGGAAAGTAGACACCCCAAGCTATTTGCTGAGAGGCATGTTGAGTCCATGGAATATTTTATATTTTGACACAAGTTGCGGGAAAGTGACACTTTTTTTTTTTTTTTTTGCACAAAGTTGTCACTAAATGATATATTGCTCACACAGGCCATGGGCATATGTGGAATTGCACCCCAAATTACATTTAGCTGCTTCTCCTGAGTATGGGGATACCACATGTGTGGGACTTTTTGGGAGCCTAGCCGCATACGGGGCCCCGAAAACCAATCTCTGCCTTCAGGATTTCTAAGGGTGTAAATTTTTGATTTCACTCTTCACTGCCTATCACAGTTTCGGAGGCCATGGAATGCCCAGGTGGCACAAACCCCCCCCCAAATGACCCCATTTTGGAAAGTAGACACGCCAAGCTATTTGCTGAGAGGCATGGTGAGTATTTTGCAGCTCTCATTTGTTTTTGAAAATGAAGAAAGTTTTCAAAACTTTGTGACAAAAAGTGAGGTTTGCAAAATACTCACTATACCTCTCAGCAAATAGCTTCGGGTGTCTACTTTCCAAAATAGGGTCATTTGGGGGGGTTTTGTGCCACCTGGGCATTCCATGGCTTCTGAAACTGTGATAGGCAGTGAAGAGTGAAATCAAAAATTTACGCCCTTAGAAAGCCTGAAGGCGGTGCTTGGTTTTCGGCGTCCCGTACGCGGCTAGGCTCCCAAAAAGTCTCACACATGTGGTATCCCCGTACTCAGGAGAAGCAACAGAATGTATTTTAATACATTCTGGTTAATAGATTTGGCTCATGCATATATATCATTGCACTTCACCGTATTGCTGATTAGAATACTGAGTTTATTTATTTGTTTTTTTTACCCTCCTCACCATTTTTGATCTATTGTGACCTTACCTAAATATATATGCGGAAAATATATGTATAAGGATATGTATTGTCATACGCTTATAGAAATAGAAATATATATATAAAAATCTATCTATCTATATATATATATATGACATTTGCTCATTGCTTATTTATTATTTTTTCAAATATCCCCTGAATGCCTGTATATGGAATCGCATCTTTTTTAATTTGTTTACTCTGGCCCCTCCCCTGGCCCATTTAAGTCAGCATCACAATCCATCCATAGCTTGATGAAGGAGCGCGACTACCGGAATATCGTAGCACATACGCTCAGGAAACGCGTCGCACACCAGTGACGTCACAACACCACGCCTGTTGTCCATCTGCGTTCCTGGCCTCGTTCTAAGTCTACAACACCGCGGCCAACTTCATCGGTCTATTACGAGCCATACGCCGGCATACCAGCAGTGATTATTGTGACTACCTGATGAACTGCCCCATGATGGATCATCCTTCTTAACCACTAGATGCTGTTTTATGATCACCTAAATGTGAGTTGCTTGCACATTGATTTTTTAATAAATGGTTTTATACTACACCCAGAGGCGCCTTTCACTTTGTGTTTTCCTTTAGATCCTGGAGCCTGGTTTCAGTTCCCTGGAAGGCAGCCCTGTTTGTGGACCCCATATCAATATTCCTTCCCACAGATCACTTACATGAACTTTTATGGACTATTATACTATTCACTTTCTTTTATAAAAAACACCATATATATTTTTAATATTGTGATCACTTACTGCTAATTGTGATGGTTTTAGGCTTTTTCCAGACTTTGCGCCTTTCCTTGCGTATGGGAAAAAACCCTTTCTGATCCCCTCAGATATTCCCTGGATCAACTTTACCTATAAATATTAAACACTTGCTGGCTAGGCCTTTTCTGGGACTTTTACAGATTTTAAAATAGTATTTTATTGTTAGAAAATTACTTAGAACTCCCAAACATTTATTTTTAGCAGGGACACTAGAGAATAAAAGGGCGATCGTTGCAGTGTTTTGTCACACAGTATTTGTGCAGCGGTCTTTTAACCACCTCAATACAGGGCACTTACACCCCCTTCCTGCCCAAGCCATTTTTCAGTTTTCAGCGCTGTCGCACTTTGAATGACAATTGCGCGGTCATGTTACACTGCACCCTAATTAAATTTTTATCATTTTTTCCCCACAAATAGAGCTTTCTTTTGGTGGTATTTGATCACCTCTGCGGTTTTAATTTATTGCGCTATAAACAAAAGAAGAGGGACAATTTTGAAAAAACACAATTTTTTTTACTTTTTGCTATAATAAATATCCAATTTTTTTTTTTTTTTTTTTTAACAAATTTTTTCCTCAGTTTAGGCCGATATGTATTCTTCTACATATTTTTGGTAAAAAAAAAATTGCGATAAGCGTATATTGATTGGTTTGCGCAAAAGTTATAGCGTCTACAAAATAGGGGATAGATTTATAGCATTTTTATTATTTATTTATTTTTTACTAGTAATGGCGGCAATCTGCAATTTTTATTGTGACTGCGATATTGCGGCGGACACATCGGACACTTTTGACACATTTTTGGGACCATTCACATTTATACAGCGATCAATGCTATAAAATTGCATTGATTACTGTGTAAATGTGACTGGCAGGGAAGGGGTTAACACTAGGGGCGCTCGAGGGGTTAATGTATGACCTAAGGAGGTGATTCTAACTGTGGGGGGAGGGGAGTGACTGGGGGAGGTGACCGATCGCTGTCCCTATGTACAAGGGACACGCCATCGGTCTCCTCTCCTCTCTGACAGGACGTGGATCTGTGTTTACATGCACAGATCTACGCTCCTGCTCTGTTACCCGGCAATCGCGGGTGCCCGGCGGACATCGCGGCCGCCGGGCACGCGCACCGGGTCCCGAGCGACGCAGCGGGCACGCGCCCCCTAGTGGCTCGGGAGGGCGAGGACGTCATATGACGTCCTCCCAGAACAACAGAAGCCTCGTCCCGCCGTCATGACGGTGGCTTAGTGGTTAAACGCATTTTTTTCCTTAAAAATACACTTTAAATGAATTAAAAAATCCAAAACACAAAAGCTTCCCCAATTGTTTTGTATAATGTGAAAGATGCTATTACGCTGGGTAGATACCCAAACATGTCATGCTTTTAAATTGCGTGCGCTCGTGGAATGGCAACAAACTACAGTACTTAGGCGCTTTAAACATTTTTTGCAGGTTACCAGTTTAGAATTACAGAGGAGGCCTTGCTCTAGAATTATTGCTCTTGCTCCAACAATCGCGTCAATACTCACAGGTGTGGTTTAAACACCGTTTACATATACCGCTTACGTATGCATTCGCATCTGCGTGTAAGCACGGAGAGATGGGGCACTTTTTTTTCATATTTTACTTTATTTTTACACATTCCCTGTATGTTTATTTTTTTTATCACTTTTTATTCCCATTACAAGGAATGTGAACAGGTCCTCTTTACTGATCTACAAATCTGGGGTCAAAAAGACCTCTCCCGCCACGATAGCGCCCGCGGGACCAGTTTTATCGGACGCAGAAAAAACAATAATTTAAAAAAATCAAAGAAAAACACAACAAAAAAAAAAGGGATACTGGGGGTTGTGGTAGCTAGCTGCTGCCATAACACTGGTATTTAATGTCAAAGTAATGACGTATTTTTACTATGGACCGTTCAGCAAGTGGTTAATATCCAATTATATTATGTGCATTTAGGAAAGAATCCAGGCCTTTCTTAAAACAATCTACTGAGCCAGACAGACACAGCTCGAGGCTCGGTTCACACTAGATGCGGTACGAATTTGCTGCAAATCCACATTGCATCAAAATTGCAGCCCGTACATGCAAACCGATTGCAGAGAGTATGTCAACGACACCCCGAAAAACGATCTGCAAAACGCAGTGCGATTTGTAGAATAGGATCGCATTTTTGTAAATATATTATATCTTTTCATGTGACAACACTGAAAAAAAAATGACACTGTTACAATGTAAAGCGAGTGTACAGCTTGCATAACAGTGTAAATTGAAATTTGCTGTCCTCTCAAAATAATTTGACACACAGCCATTAATGTCTAAACCGCTGGCAACAAAAGTGAGTACACCCCCCAAGTGAAAATATCCAAATTGGGACCAATTAGTAATTTTCCCTCCCCAGTGTCATGTGACTCGTTAGTGTTACAAGGTCTCAAGTGTGGATGGGGAGCAGGTGTGTTAAATTTGGTGTTTTAGCTCTCACTCTCTAATACTGGTCCCTGGAAGTTCAACATGGCCCCTCATGGCAAAAAAACTCAGAGGATCTGAAAAAAGAATTGTTGCTCTACATAAAGATGGCCTAGGCCAGTGATGGCGAACCTTGGCACCCCAGATGTTTTGGAACTATCACTTTCCCATGATACGCATTCACTCTGCAGTGTAGTTAAGCATCATGGGAAATGTAGTTCCAAAACATCTGGGGTGCCAAGGTTCGCCATCACTGGCCTAGGCTATAAGAAGATTGCCAAGACCCTGAAAGCTGCAGCACGGTGGCAAAGACCATACAGAGGTTTACCAGGACAGGTTCCACTCAGAACAGGCCTCGCCGTGGTCGATCAAAGAAGTGCACATGCTCAGCATCATATCCAGAGGTTGTCCTTGGGAAATAGAATACCCCATACTCATTTCACATAGGGTGGGGCTTCCAGATTCCGATAAGCCCCCAGCCCGCAGACCCCCCACAACCACCGCCCAGGGTTGTCACGAAGAGGCCCTTGTCCCCTTCAACATGGGGACAAGGTGCTTTCAGGGGGGCAAGCAGAGCAAAAGCACACCCCCCCCATGTTGAGTGCATGTGGCCTGGTTTAGCCGAGGGGGGGGGGGGCGCACGCTCGCTCGTCCCCACCCCCTTTTCTGACCTGCAGCACTACGTGCGAAGGGTCTGGTATGGTCTTGGAGGGGGAATCCTATGCCTTTTTATTTTGGTATGGAGTTTCCCCTCAAGATTCATACCAGACACAAAGGGCCTGGTGTAGTTGGGATCAAAGTCGGATTCCATTCATTGAAGTCAGGTGGAAGTTGGACTTTACGACCGCCCACATACTGTGGCAGGGCAGCCACTCTGCGCCGATCACGTACCTAGTATGTGATTTTGCGCGCCGTGGTAGAGAGCGCACCCCCGCTGTCCCTGCTGTGCTGCAATTGGCTGCAGCACCAACCAATCAGCGGCTGCCGGCCACCGATTGGTCGCCAGCACACGACAAACGTCTCCAGACATTACCAAAGAGAGCCCTCTGTAGGTAAACGAAGGGATCTCTGACAGGAGCGATGTGTTTTTTGTTTTACTTCCCGCAAACCTTAGTAAAAGCAGCACACACGCACAGTATATATATTCTTTAGCTGCCCGCAGTTAAAATGGTTGCAGCCAGACTCAGGGGAGGGAGATTTCTGTAGCATATTTGGCAAGTACAGAATCACAGTATATACAAAATATGCAAAGTGGTTGGAGGGGAGCATCAGAATGGCAAAGATGTTTTTATTACAAATTATGTGACCAGACTGACGTTCCTCTTTAAGGCCAGACAAGTAAAAGAGATCATGATTATAGGATGAAAGACTAAACAAATGTATGTATAGGTAGAGCTTGACTGAAGTAAAAACTGAATGTCAGAACGATCAGTAAACCCTATGAAATCCATCCATGAACTTCTTGTTCTAAACGTGGCTAACACTTCCACCTAGCAAGACTAAGCTCGTTGGTTCGAATCCCAACCATGGCACTACCTGCCTGGAGTTTGTATGTTCTCCCTGTTCCTGCGTGGGTTTCCTCTGGGTACTCCAAAGACATGCTGGTGGATCAATTGGCTCCTTTCTAAATTGTCCCTAGTATGTATGAATCTGAGTTGGGGACCTTAGACTGTAAGCAATTTGAGGGCAGAGACTCATGTGAACGTATATAATATATGAAAAGTGCAGCATAAATTAATGGTGCTAAGTACTGGAAATAAATAAAAAGGTGCAAAAAAGGTAAACACTTAACTGTGATCAGGCATTGTTCACAGTTCTGTACAAAAAAAAAAACAAAAAAAAAAAACACACATTTAAAAAAAGAGGGAGTAAAACGTGGCATTTTTTGTTGGTTTTCGCTTACCTGCAAAGGAAAGACATAATGTGCTAGTATGCATTGCATACTAGCACATTATGTGAAACTTGCCTACAAACAAAACCATCCTCGTCACCACGTACTTTGGCGGTTTGATTGGCCGGAGCCACGTGACGTCACTCCTGCGCATGCGCACAGGAGCCGCCAGTCACAGCACAAGGCTCTGAAGAAATGGCACAGATGGCCATTTCTTCAAATCGCATGCACCAATGACGTCATCAGTTGCATATGTAGTAAGTTTCTCCTAAACAGTGCATGTTTAGGAGATATTTACAGTACCTATTAGTTAAGCCTCATTATAGGCTTACCTATAGGTACAAATAATCTATGGAACTTTACTTCCTCTTTAAAAAGTAACCACTGTCAGAAGGTCCTTTCTGAGGAGGGCAGGCTATAATTTATACAATCATTTGCTCTCTCGTCATCCCTGTGCTATCCCTCTATTATGGTATGCACAGAGTCGAAGTAAGGCCTCATACACACGGATGTTTTAACAGTGGCTTTTTTGAGCTTTTTTTGTTGCTTAAGACGCCACTCCCATGGCGTTTTTGAGCTGTAACAGGCATGGTCGTTTTTGAGCTCCAAAAAAAAAAAAACACAAAGGACCATGCGTTCTAAGGCTCCAGCACTAGAGCTGTTTTGACTCAGGCACTGACATTTTTTGGTGTCAGCGTTTTTAAGCTGTAAAAATGTTTATGTGGGTAATTTGGGAGAGGAAAATAGAAGAGGGATGTGTTTTTTTTTTAAAACGCGCCTTAGCGTTAACGCTTACAAACGACGTTACACATGGACGCCAAATCAGAACGCTAAAAAAATTACGTTTTTAACGCTACTTTTTTTCCAGGCCTTGTTACTAGCTTTACAGCCCGTTTTTTAAAACATCCGTGTGTATGAGGCCTTAATGTAAACGCTAAGCACATCCCTGCCTGCACCAATTCTCACCTCTGGGGACACTACTAAAACCACAGGTAATACTTTTTTTTACCCTTTCCTCAATAGAATTTATTTTGGAGTGTAGTTTTTAGTATTTAAATGCTATGTGTTAGAAATATAAGGGCCTTCAAAAATAATAGGTTGTCAGGAAATTAGATGTGTAATTTATGCTTGTAGAACGCCTGAAGGTGATACTTCAATGGTGGGCCTCTGTATGTGGTCAGGCTGTGTACAAGTCTGACATGTGGTATTGCCATACTCAGAAGTAGCAGAATGTATTTTGGGTAGTCATTTTTGCTATGTAAATGCTATGTGTTGGAAATATCTTAAAAATGGACAACTTTGAGGGAAAAAAAACATGCGTTTTCATTTTTCTTTCCACACATCCAAAAACTTCTGGAAAAAAATAACAGTTCAAAAGACTCATTATGCCTCAGATTATATGTTGGGGTGTCTGCTTTCCAAAATAGGGTCATTTTGTGGGTATTTGTACTTTCCTGGCCTGTTAGTGTCTCAAGAAATGAGATAGGTCTTCAGTACATCAGGTGTGATCAATTTTCAACGATTTGCACTATAGCTTGTAGATTAACTTTCACAAAAACCAAATACATACTAATTAGGATTATTTTTACCAAAGATATGTAGTCGTATAAACAAAGAAAAAGGCATTTTTTCACCAAATTTTCAGTCTTTTTTTATTTACAGCACTAAAAATAACAAACCCACTAGAGATTAAATACCACCAAAAGAAAGCTCTATTTGTGTGAAAAAAGGACGCAAATTTCATTTGGGAACAGTGTTGCATGACTGAGTAATTATCATTCAAAGTGTGAGAGCGCTGAAAGCTGAAAATTGGTCTGGGCAGGAAGGGGGTGAAAGTGCCCTGTAGACAAGTGGTTAATTTGTTGATAAACGACCTGGAGGATGGGGTAAAGACGATACCAAGCTAAGCAGGGAAATAACTTGTCTGCAGGATGTGGAAACCTTACAAAAAGATCTGAACTAATGGGGTGGGCAACTACATGGCAAATGAGGATCAATGTAGAAAAATGTAAAAATGCATTTGGGTGGCAAAAATATGAATGCAATCTATACACTGGGGGAGA